>NW_015664005.1:22869-36105 GCF_001515625.1 Sinocyclocheilus rhinocerous
AGGCTACTGACCGTTATGGATTAGTGTAGCCTGCATTAAAAAGTCTTGAACATAAAACAACAGGATAAAAATATAGTTGATGACTAGACAATCATTTCATGACTCTAGACACTTCTTTGTGAAGACAGTGGCATAATACAGTGAAATAATAGCCATATAAATACAGTTGCCATGTGCGTGGGTAAAATGTACCTGCTGGCGCTTTTAGGTATACAGCGACCTCTGGCGGTTCTAGTGTTAAGACAATGTTTATCTGGTGCAAAAACACAAACATGCAGAAACAGACTCCAGGAGCGATCTACACAACTACACCTGATCAGATATCAGTCATGATGTTTCCAGTCTGTTTGTATGTGTAGGGTCATCACATTTACCACCTGATTTAAACACTATACAAACGTACAAAATGTTTCCACGGACTTCCGCTACTGTATTGTGATGTATTTTCAATCTAAGCAGATATCAAACTAGAAAATAAAAATGTAGGGCAGACGTGATTTCATCCAGCGCTTGTTGATTGGCATGTGAACATCAGAATGAAGGCGGACCTGAATGATGAGTCACATCAGGACGATTAAAGATGATTAAAAATCATTATTAAAAACAGATCAGAATAAAATTCACAGATGAATCATTTACAGTAACATGTAGTAAGAAAATAAAAGGGGACTTCAAGGAGACTTAAAAGTGTTGGGTTAAGAGAACTAAAGACTGCAGACAGTCCAACAGGGAACTGAGCGACACACAGATCACACCCTCTCCGAGTCATCAGCAGTGGTTCAACGGATCACAAATTAGGGCAGTGCAATTAATCGCATGTGATTGTCATGCGCATCTCGTCAGTAAAGCCGGTTCCGTGACTAGTAGTAAATCTCCATCATGTGCTTTCAGATGGAGTGGCATTTAATACACAGAGCCGTAGTTCACTGACAAGCTACGCAATATCGCGTTGATAATCGCAGAAGAATCGCCTTCGATTATGAACGCGATATTGCGACGAAAGCACATGATGGAGATTTACTACTAGTCACGGAACCGGCTTTACTGATGAGATGCGCATGACAATTGCATGCGATTTATCGTGCAGCCCTAGTATCCAGATAGAAATTTGTTACCCATTCTCAGTGGGAAAGTGCCCAAGCAACACTGCTCAAAAAAAGATGCCCCATGTATCATAAGCTTTATGGATTTTTTTCCCCTCAGGGATACCCTTAAGTCAAAACACTTAAAGGTCACATATTGTACACATTTCTGGAGTTTTATTTTAGGTTTTGATGTCCTTAAGAATATATATTTGCGGTATAAGTACCAAAAACCATCTCAATATATTTTTACAGCTCCTCTCTCAGGAGCTCTGCTGAGAACAGGTCGATTTTGGTCTGTATAATTAATATTCATGAGCCTTTCTTCTGATTGGCCTGTTGTGTTCTGAGTGACGCACGGCCAGGCCAACCACAGCTAACTAGGGTCAGCCGACGTCACAGCACTAGCTGGAGGAAGCAAAACAAAGAGTGTAACGTTACAGGTCGGCCGATCTGGTTTCGTGGTTAAAGTTAGACTTTTCGACATGTTTCCGTGTTGTTGTTGTTGCTCAGCAATGGCATGGATGTGATGTTGTCTGGGGGTTTGGCAAAAGGAGAGAGGGACTGTCCCGTCACGCTGGCGGAGAGCAGCGGCGTCATCCCGTAGCCGTCCTTCTCCATGGTGGAGCCGTACTTCAGGAGCATCTTCATGATCTCCAAGCTCCCGGACTCAGCGCAGTCGTGTAAAGCCGTGTTACCTTCAAGACAAAGAGCACACAGAACGCAAGTCGTCAGAGACGCATCGATGAATGACAGACATACTACAGTCACTGAAGATAAACAGAAGCTGTGCTAAAATACAGTTAAACCAAAAATTATTCAGACACAAGATATAATTTTTACTAGTGGGTGCAGGACACTATAGTTCATTTATGTAAGTGAGGATAGAAAAATAAAGTAAACTGTGACATAACCAAAAATTCTTCATACAGTGGAAAACAGATAAAAATTTGGGACCAAAAATTATTCAGACACTTTGACCGGATCATGTTTTGCTTAAGTGTTTTTTCTTTAATTGCTAATGTGACCATTTTTACACCACAGACTGAACAAAATTAAGCATAAAAAAATAAAAAATTATTAAAGTAGCTGCTCACATCATATTCAAGGTACTGGTGTTTGCCTACAAGACCACCACTTGCGCTGCACCAATATACCTAAACTCGCTAGTTCAGACCTACGCGCCCTCCAGAAGCTTGTGTTCTGCAAGTGAACGACGCCTCGTGGTTCATCCCAAAGAGGCTCAAAATCACTCTCACAGACCTTTCCCTGGACTGTCCCCAGCTGCTGGAACAACCTGCCGATCTCAATCCCAGCAGCTGAGTCTTTAGCCATTTTCAAAAAACATCTAAAAGACACATCTTTTTCACCATCACCTGACCAATTAATACTAGCACTTACCTATTATATTCGTTTTGGTCTAATTTAATTAAAAAAAAACTAAATAAAAAACCTTGCTGTGTGCACTGTGCTAGACTAACTGAGACTCGTCACAGCACTTGTATATTGCTGCTCTCTCGTTGGTCTGATTGCTTCTACGTTGTAAGTCGCTTTGCATAAAAGCGTCTGCTAAATGACTAAATGTAAATGTATTTACACACTGTTTAATGCAGGACATGAATGCATTTAACCTGCAATTACAAATGCATAAATAATGTTTTGATATATGAATCATAAAACGTTGAATAGATACTTTCAATGTGAAACTAAAACCGCCAGCAGGTGGCAGCAAGTCACTGTTAATTAGTGAGTCATTGCGATTGAACCGAATCATTTAAACGGTTGATTCATTCAGGAACGAAACGCCGTCCTGTTGCTCAGAGACGCAGAACAGCGCTGTGGCTGTGAATTATTTTTGTTGTCGAAATAGCGCAAACACAGGAAATATATTGTCTAAAACATAAGTCTCTTAATTAACTTCTTGTTTATTGAACTGTTGTAAAAAATCAATATAATTTGTAATGAAAAAAAACGGCACTCTTCATGTGAAACTGATTAACTATTCTATATGAAGTGGTATACATATATACATTTTCTGCCCCCATGTCTTGAATTTGTGATCATTCTGAATGTATTTCAGGGTGCTTTCACACCTGGCTCGTTGTTTCGGAACCTGGCGGGTTCCCCCCTTAGCTCGGTTCGTTTGGGCATATGTGAACACAGCAATCGCGCTCGGATCCGCGCCAAAACAACCGGTCCGAGATCGCCTGAACGAGGTGGTCTTGGCTAGATTGAAAACTAACTCTGGAGCGGTTCGGTTGTAGTGAGAAAGCAATCCGATCTAACGGACCAACGAACCAGGCTATATCACAATGTATGATGGGTAATTACGTAAGTTCCGTGAAAAGCATTAGCTTTGTTGTTTTGCTAATACTTCAAAATGAACCTGTGAATGTCTGTGTGTGAGCACGTCTTCGCCATTCAAAATAAAAAAGCGCACTTTTTCATTTTATAATGCCGTCTCATTGCTCTTCTTCCTAGTAGGTGCATTTTAAAAATGTTCTCCCGATGAATCCTGGACTCCTGCTCAAAATGATAAATTAATATAACGACAGCTACAAAAACAAAAAAGCTGTTGTCGTTGCCTCCTGACGGATGACAGCCGTGGAAACTTTGACCAATGAGAGGACAGTTTACTAGCACGTGACGTGATGTGTCCGTTTAGAAACATGCCGTGTGAAAGCGAACCGCACCAAGAATAAAAAGCAACATTGTAATAATTTTAATCCCTGTTTCGGAACAAAGCAATCGATCTACAGCTGTGAAAGCACCCTTAATAGACTGAATCATGCGGTGAAAGAACACACTCTCGCACTAGTCTAGACTTCATCACGTCATGCATGCGTGCACTCTGTAGGAGTTTTTGCAAAATACTCAATAATGTCAAATCACACATCATTAAAACAACAATTGCGATATTATCGCAGATGATAAATATTGCACATCCCTAGTCTCACCTTTCACGCTTTTCCGGTTGACATCGGCTCCTTTCTCCAGCAGGTACTGCGCGATCTCCTTGTGGCCTTTATAACATGATATCATGAGGCAGGTGTGTCCGTGCCTGTTGGCCACTTCCAGATCCGCTTTGTGCTCCACCAGGTACCTGACAATATCCAAGTGTCCGTCGAAGCACGCGGCTCTCAGCGGGGTGGAGTTCGTAAGAGTCGTATTGTTCACAGACGCACCGTGTCCCAGCAGAGACTGCACGACTTTCAGATGTCCGGCGGCCGAGGCGGCCCACAGCGGCGGCGCTCCCTCGATGATCTCCCCGTCGAAGTTCACCGAGCCTCCGACCTCCACAGATGCGCAGCAGCACTCGATCAGGTACTCCACCAGCTCCAGGTGCCCGTACCGCGCAGCCATGAGCAGCGGCGTCGCTCCGTTGGTCTTCTCCGCCATCAGCTTCATCACGTCGTGATCGCTCTTGTTCTCTAAGAGTTTCTGGAGGAGCCTCAGTTTGCCGTCTCGGGCGGCGTTGAAAACAGCACTTTTTAAATCCATGGCATAGGGTTGCCCCGCGGCTCCGTCCTACAAACAACAACAAGATCAGACGCATACATTCTCATGCTTTCAATACAAGCTTAAATTGTAGGGATGTAACGATGCAGCCTGATAAATCAATGAAAATGTGATGATTCAAGTCGGTTGAGATGTTAAACGAATCGCGATACAATTGAGGGTTTATATGAATGCGTTTATATGAACGAACTGACTGTCGTCAGAAAGTTTAGATGGTGTTTTCGGTTTATCTTGTCTCTATATCATACATATTAAAGCATTGTTTGTTAGCTTTGTTTACAGCGGTAATCAAGGAAACACTGTATCGCTGCAGTTCCATGAGCGCCACCTGCTGTCAGAGAGTGCATCTGCGTCTCATTCAGCTCGTCTGCTGTTTCTGTTTCCTGCAGATATGCCTTACAGTGGTGGCCAAAATCATTAGAACACTAGTATTATCAGCAGCTAAAAATGTGTTTAATAAGGTTGTATATACCATATATTTATATACCAAAATAATTTTTCACATGTTTTACAGCTCCCCATTATGATTACACTAGAATTAATTTTAAAAAATGTTTCATTTTTTAAGTGTTATGATGTCCAAAAGGCACAGGATCCCAGGAATGAACCAAAAAATGCCTTACTCAGGTGTGCATAATTATTAAGCAGGCTTTCTTTTACAGGTAAAATGCACCAAAAAAAGAGATTTAACTCAATTATTAAATGTATATTGATTTTTCTGCTTACTACTTGATCTGTGCATGCTTTGCCAGTGTTGTATGTAAGCACAATCATGCCAGTAAAGTGCTTTAAAAAAGAAAATGGATTTATTACGCATCATTGATTTCACGTTTCTGCTTTATTTTTCTTACAACTGTGGGAACTGTACAAAGAAAACATTTGCTTTCATGCTAAATGCAAACGAATGTGATCACAAGCAGTGACTCAATACTGAAGAAACCTGTGCACACTAATAATTATCTTTACACAGCCAATGTCACATTTACACTGCAAAGGCGGCACAAAAACACTTGTAAAGTGGCATTAAGGTGTCGTTACACAGCTTGTTTAATGCTGATCAGAGGAGGCAAAGAGCAGAGATCTGCTGTAGAGTTATGCTTTATGAGCTATTACAAACTAGGCTAGTGTAAAGTGTGAAACAATCCTTTAAACTGGTGAGTTTTGCTGTAGTTTATGCACAGACAGATCCACACCTGAACGAATGGATGGAGTCAATACACAACCAGAGATATACAAATGAAGCCATCTTAAGGCCTTTTAATCCACCTCAGCTGATCAGACTCTGTGCAGTGATCCTTAGATTTCTCTTCTTGCAGCTTAAAATAAATTATACTTGATAAGATGTGCACTTGAAAAGGACTGTAGAGTTCCTCCAGACATTTATTAACCAATTCAAACAAGAAATCTATGCACCGCTAAAAAAAAGCAACACAACAATTACACCAACGTCATGAAAAGAAAAAGACGACTAGGAAACATTTGCAAGGTTGTACAACATAAAGCTCTCTCGGATTCACACATGAAGACTGAACGGGTGATGATGATGATGATGATGATGATGCAATCAGACGACTGGTGTGTCAAGCCGGTCTACAGTGTCTGTACATCCTTTAACATTCACATACATGTAAAGAGTCAACACACAGCCACAAAATAAATAAAGCAGTTTAATTCTCAGCGCTGAAATATTCTGCAGGATACGAGCTGAGGAGCACACACAGGACTAGAGAAAACTAGCTCAAGGCGTTTGTTTAAATAACTCATATTTGTATAAAACCCCTTCGACGTGACCCGGTTATGACCCCACGCGGGTTGTCGTGGTTTTCTTGTCTGAGAAGAAGCTCCTGAGAAGCAGCACCTGACTGATGCTGACCACCAGCAGGATGAAGGCCTCTCCGATGGACCAGAAGGCCACTCTGGTGTTCAGATCCTCCGCTCGACTGCGGCCCTGAGCCTCTCGCAGACGGAAGTGCGTCTGATAGTCGATCACAGACTTCAGAGCCTCGTGAATCGAGACGCAGGCGGACTCCATCTGAAACAAAGCAGCAGCATTAGACGCGGTCGCAGTAGTTTGTTCTGTTTCTTCATGTGACTCCAGACAGACTGATGATGATCAGATCTCAAATCTCACTGCATTATTACAATTAATGGCCAAATGAATGTTTGGAAATGTAAACCGATATTTCCTGCTGACACACTACAGCAAACGATAGAAATAACTGACTTAAACACATTTTTATCTGCTGAGAATACTAGTGCTCTGATCATTTTGGCAATCAATAACACATGCTAAATAAACAACAAGGCCATGTTCCTCTGCCGGAGCATGACTGAAAGCACAGATCTGGTCAGACTTGCTAATGCGGTGAATGTAACTCATCACCTGCGTTAAAGCCGTCACTCGGTTCTCGTTGGGGAAAAGCGGAGGGTCGTCGCCGACTTGGAAGTCGAAGTACACGGTCTTGTGCGTGAAGGTGGAGAACTCGTTGCTGAAACAGAACTTGAACGTGCCATTCCTGGAGGCGGTGAAGGTGAAGCTGTCGTACTGCTTCTTCATCTCTTTATAGAGGACCGTCCCATCCGGATCCTCCAGACGACAGTCCACGTCATAGTGACCGCCGGTGACCACCTGAGGAGAGAGACACAGCCCACGCGTCAAACCACAGAAAGCAGATGTATATCTATTGAAGGGAACATAATACATCAATATGACATCTAAATATAAATGTCTAGGGAGCACAGAATGAGTTGTATTAGCAACAGTCCAACAAAAATTAAATAAAAATTGAAAACAGCTTAACTAGAAACCGGAAAGAACTGTTATCTTCTGATCACCCTGCAAAAAACGTGATGCTCTTCCTCTGTATTGTTGTCCAGTGCAAATGTCTGAAGATTCTCGAATTAGGATACACTGAGAAGCAAAATGACAGAAGTCTACAAGTTTACTATGAAACTGATAGAAATGAAGTGACTTTATGATCAAAACAAAAACAAATATCTGCCAACAGAAAAATCTTCATTCAAAGGAAAAACTATTTTCATTCCTCATTGGCAGATATTTGTTCTTGTTTTAATCATAAATTCACTTCATTTTGATCAATTTCTCTGAAAACTTCATATCTCCAGTTTGCATCTTCAGTAAATGTATCTTGATTTAAGGATGTTTCGATATTTGGAAAACAAGAGGAAGAGATTATTTCTTTCCACCAATGCATGCTAAATTTAATGGCATGACTTTATGAATTTAAGACTTTCCGCTCTGATTTAAGAGCTTTTAGGGCCTTAATTTGTGGAAGACCTTTTAAGACCACAAGAAACCCTTGCTTAGATGTTGGTTCAATAACAAGATAACTTCTAACGCTATTACTATTAGTATTCTTTAATATTGTTCATTTACAAACACTGATCTCTGCCACTCCAGTGACTCCAGAGCAGCTGCAGCACCATCATCTCAGCATTCAGCATTAGAATCACTGCTCTAACTCTACGCGGTCACCCTGCTCTAACTCTCTAACTCTACGCGGTCGCCCTGCTCTAACTCCACGCGGTCGCCCTGCTCTAACTCCACGCGGTCGCCCTGCTCTAACTCCACGCGGTCGCCCTGCTCTAACTCCACGCGGTCGCCCTGCTCTAACTCCACGCGGTCGCCCTGCTCTAACTCCACGCGGTCGCCCTGCTCTAACTCCACGCGGTCGCCCTGGAAAGAACCGGTTCGCGGAAAAGAACCGGACTTCCCATCACTAGTTGTTTGACGCCTGACAATGCACGTACGTGCGTAACTACGTCACAGAACGTCACCGTGGCTTTTCCGCAGTCTTAGTATAAAATTGTTAATTATCCACAAATGCAAGATTATGAAGTTACCCCCACTTTTCTCACATTCAAGAAGACATTAAAATCTATATTAAATCTTTGTCTACCTCCTGTAGCAAAAAGGCAACAAAAACGTTTTGAATGTATGCTCACTTTTTGGTGTTTTTGTATAATTTTAAATATAATAATTTTATATAATAATTAATTTATGTTTTGTAGGAAAGATTGTTATGTTTATTGTTATGTGATCTGCTAATTTTTTCTTCTCATTTATTTAGATATATTTTTATGATTTTTTTTTTTTTTTCAAAATTGTTCATTTTGTTTGGAAATTTCATTTGAATAAAATAAACATGACAGCCATCAAAGATTGTTTTGTAGTGGTTTAAAAATGACGTTATATGAAGTATAGTATTTTTTCGATTGCTTCGGCTCATTTTTTGAAACAGTCTTAACATTAATTTGTTACAGCTGCTTACAGTTTTTCTGAATTGCTAAAAAACCTTTCTTGAAACCATCACTCATTTTCTCAATACCTTAAACACAAATCCAAATACTCAAACTAAATTCACGAAACCTCTGACTCTTCATCAAAACCAACCGGTGCTCTCAGATCACACACACACACACACACACACACACTCAGATCACACACACACACACACACACACGCACACACACTTTACTCAGCCGCTTTGGCTTAATTCTACATTTTGTTTTTGTGAACATTCTGTCAAGGTTCTCATCAGATTTTAAGTTCTTGTGTGTTTTGGCGCAAGAGTAAATACAATCATCTGAAATGAGCACAATAACTAATACTCTTCTGAACAGTCTGTCATGTGTGAGCACTGTCATCTTCACATGCAAAAGGATCTACTTATTCATCAAAATCTGTCACACATACATATTCATAAATATCTATCAGTGTGATGTTTGCTAAATCTGCCATAGTAATGAAACAGAAATCTCAATCTTAGCAATCAAGTGGAAGCAGTTGTTCATGACTATTTGACTATATACGTAAGAAATGTGTAAAAATGCATATGCAAATGTGATTTTTATGGTTGCATGACATAAGCAGTCTGTATCAACAAAAATGAAGTTTGCATATAAGAAATATTTCCAGGGCTTGCTGAAAACACATCTCAGCATTTTGACCAGTTTGGCTCACATGATGACAAAAACATTTGAGTTTTGGTGGCATTGGCCAATTTAAGTAGGTTTTGAAGCATGAGTTAAATGTTCTGATGAGTTACTGCACTTTGAAGACATGCAATAAAGTAGTAATTTCCCATTACAGTTTTTCTGAACTGCTAAAACACTAAACCCCAATCTCTGAACCAAATTCTCACTAGCTTAAACCAATTAGTCGAATAAAACACTCTTTCTGCTAAACCTTAAACACGTTCAGGCAGTTAGGCTCTATTTGCAGATCTCATGCAAAACTCTAAACACATTCTCATTCACTTAAAGTTATCACACTGTGATGCATGTGTGCTGCAAAATGCTAAACACAAGTGGCTAAAGTTAAACACAACTAAAGCACAGCTGTCATCGTTTACACACAACGATTCAAACTTGTTCACACTTGTTTCTAATGATGTGATCAAACCAACTGTACAACATATGAGCCGGTTCAGAGTGCACACGTGGCACAGGTGACTGAATGATGAGACGAACAATAGATGGACACAATCTGAGAAGGAGAGGAGGAAGAGTACATGTTGCATTTGTGCTGCAAAATGCTAAACACAAGCGGCAAAAGTTAAACACAACTAAAGCACAGTTGTCATCGTTTACACACAACGATTCAAACTTGTTCACACTTGTTTCTAATGATGTGATCAAACCAACTGTACAAAATATGAGCCAGTTCAGAGTGCACACGTGGCACAGGTGACTGAATGATGAGACGAACAATAGATGGACACAATCTGAGAAGGAGAGGAGGAAGAGTACATGTTAGAAGTGGAGGATGAGGAGAGAAAGAGGAAGGTTTATCAAGGCTGGATCTGTCAGACAACAGAATTGCAAAATTGTTTACTCAATACTTTTTTTCTGTAATGTTCTGGATGCTGTGTTCTCTGTAGTGTCTAATGAATGCTCTGTAGTGTTTATTATATTGACTCGTGTGTGTCTGTGTGTGTGTGTGTGTGTGTGAGTGTGTGTGTGTGTGAGTGTGTGTGTGTGTGAGTGTGTGTGTGTGTGAGTGTGTGTGTGTGTGAGTGTGTGTGTGTGTGAGTGTGTGTGTGTGTGAGTGTGTGTGTGTGTGAGTGTGTGTGTGTGTGAGTGTGTGTGTGTGTGAGTGTGTGTGTGTGTGAGTGTGTGTGTGTGTGAGTGTGTGTGTGTGTGAGTGTGTGTGTGTGTGAGTGTGTGTGTGTGTGAGTGTGTGTGTGTGTGAGTGTGTGTGTGTGTGAGTGTGTGTGTGTGTGAGTGTGTGTGTGTGTGAGTGTGTGTGTGTGTGAGTGTGTGTGTGTGTGAGTGTGTGTGTGTGTGAGTGTGTGTGTGTGTGAGTGTGTGTGTGTGTGAGTGTGTGTGTGTGTGAGTGTGTGTGTGTGTGAGTGTGTGTGTGTGTGAGTGTGTGTGTGTGTGAGTGTGTGTGTGTGTGAGTGTGTGTGTGTGTGAGTGTGTGTGTGTGTGAGTGTGTGTGTGTGTGAGTGTGTGTGTGTGTGAGTGTGTGTGTGTGTGAGTGTGTGTGTGTGTGAGTGTGTGTGTGTGTGAGTGTGTGTGTGTGTGAGTGTGTGTGTGTGTGAGTGTGTGTGTGTGTGAGTGTGTGTGTGTGTGAGTGTGTGTGTGTGTGAGTGTGTGTGTGTGTGAGTGTGTGTGTGTGTGAGTGTGTGTGTGTGTGAGTGTGTGTGTGTGTGTGTGTGTGTGTTGATCTGAGACCTGAGAACCTCAGGAATCTGAAGGAACATCTGCATCTGAGAGACGATCAGACCAGCAGAGAGCAGCATTCAGCAGCCCTGTGTAGTGATGATGATGATGATGATGATGTGGCATGAGCTGTAGTCTGCTGTTAGCTGTCCCAAAAACACCTCATTCTCCTTCACAGCCAACATGTGCATTGCCTCAGTATCTCACACAGAGCACTATAGTGAAGACGTCACGTCACGGATTCCTGTTTGTGCTTCAGTCTTCATGCTACATTTGTGCCGGACGCTTCACAGTTTCTGGGTTAATGGGACACATTTACACTCTCATAAAATACATGATCCATTCCATAAATAAACAATTAAACCCCTAATGCTCATCACAGAGGTTTTCTACAGCAGGCGACTCTGAATCGTCAGTCATTTTAATGTTTGTGTGCTGTTTGTTTTTCTGTTGACTTCGTTGGAAAAAAAAAAAAAAAAAAAAACTTGCCCCTTTTAGACTTGCACTCTATTAATTTACTAACTGCTTGTTTTCTTTAAACATAACTAACACTAGCTTTTATCACTATCACTATCACACTACCTCTATCACTAGCTTGCTCTTTTCTTTTTCTATTCTATCTGTTTTCTTTTTATTTTAGAATTAAAAAAACCCTTGCTACGTGTACTGTGTTAGGCTAACTGAGACTTGTTATAGCACTTGCGTATCATTGCTCTTTTGTTTATTCTGATTGCTTCTATTGTCATAAATCTTGTTAAAAATGTTAAAAAATTAACAACTGCTCTGACCCTCGCACACTTTTCAAAACCTTCTCTTCTCTTCTCTGTCCTCTTCCCCCTCCTCCTTCATCAACTCTTACAGCTGATGACTTTGCCATTTTCTTCACAAATAAAACAAGAACCATCAGAGACCAATTCCCCACACCACAAACTGATGATAACTTCATATTAGTGCTGGGCGGTATACCGGTTCATACCGAATACCGGTGTTTATTTTTGTTATGATATGAATTTTTAAAATACCGCAATACCGGTGTATGTCACTTAAACAACGTTCAGAACGCGACACTGTTTGAAAGGGGTCTCTTTTCACTGTTGCACTGTGGTGAGGGAGCAGCTGTATGTGTTACTAAGCGTGAAAGTTCAGAAACTGAAACTGTAGAACTAATAGAACGTGATGACAAAGAAGAACTCATCCACAATATCCACATTGACCGCCACAAATATCCACCGCCCCCTGCCATCAGCTCCCGCGCACGAGAGCGACTTTAGCACTAGATTTAGCAACTTTCAGACCCTTTTAACGGCTTTTTTCCATAGAATATTCATACTGACAAACCTAGCGACTTTTTTGGATAAACCTTAGCTATGGTTCAGTTGGAAGATTTCGCCAGTGCTGTCCCACGATCGCGAGGTCTGACTTGCCCAGAGAAGTGTCAACTCAACCTTACTAAGACAGAACTGCTTGTGGTTCCAGCAAACCCATCGTTTCATCACAGCTGCTCTATACAGCTGGGTTCATCAACCATAACTTCTTCCAGGACAGCCAGAAACCTAGGAGTTGTGATCGATGATCAGTTAAGCTTCACAAACCGTATTGCTACAACGGCCCGGTTCTGCAGATTTGCCTTATACAACATTAGGAAGATTAGACCCTTCCTATCAGAGCAAGCCACACAACTCCTTGTCCAAGCTCTTGTTCTCTCCAGACTGGACTATTGTAATGCTCTCTTGGCAGGCCTTCCCGCATGCACTATCAAGCCTCTGCAATTGATCCAGAATGCAGCAGCCAAAGTGGTCTTCAACGAGCCGAAGAAAGCTCATGTCACACCTCTCTTCATCAGCTTGCACTGGCTGCCAATAGCCGCTCGCATCAAATTCAAGGTACTGATGCTTGCCTACAAGACAACCACTGGCGCTGCACCAATATACCTAAACTCGCTAGTTCA
>NW_015664005.1:37002-44186 GCF_001515625.1 Sinocyclocheilus rhinocerous
AAAAAAAACCTAGCTACGTGTACTGTGCTAGACTAACTGAGTCATGGCACTTGTATACTGTTGTTCTCTCGTTGGTCTGATTGCTTCTATTGTTCTCATTTGTAAGTCGCTTTGGATAAAAGCGTCTGCTAAATGATTAAATGTAAATCAGATCAAATGATACGATCCATAGATCCAGGCAAAGCCACAGGCTTCTGAGTCAAATCTGTTGATGATGATTAAAATATTAAATCTGCTGATTAACATTATTATTCCTGATCTCTCATCTGCTCAGTGTCCTTAAAAAGCACATTTTTGCTTTGTGATGTTTGGAGCTGTGACTCTATAATGAAGACGACTGAAATCCTGCTGATTTCCATTTAATTCCTTTGAGCAAAAAACAGCTGTTTGTCTTATTAATGACACTGTTATTCACAATATGAGACACACAGACACACAACTACTACTGTACCATATCTCACACACACACACACACACACACACACACACTCACACACACACACACACACACACACACACTCACACACACACACACACACACACACAGGTTTGTTTTTGTGAAAAGTGGGGACATCCCATAGGCGAAATGGTTTTTCTACTGTAGAGGCCGTATATTCTATTGCCCTACACCAACCCTACCCCTAAACCTACCCCTCACAGGAAACTTTGTGCTATTTCAGATTTTCAATACACTCCATTCTGTGTGACTTATATACGTTTTGAAAAGTGGGGACATGGGGTAATGTCCTGAAAAGTCACCTTCTCCTTGTAATATGTCATACATACCCTTGTCATTATACAAATTTATGCCTTTGTTACAAAAACGCACACGCACACACACTCACACACACACACACACACACAGAGCGGCGGATGATCTGATGATTTTGGAAGCACACAAACAGTGTTTATTACTTCATCAGATATGAACAGATAAAGACGGCTCAATAAATATCTTGTGTTATCTGCTGATGCTGATGAGTTATTCCTGTGTGTGGTTATGAATGTCTTACACCTTTGTTCCAGTTTCTGCTTCTGTGATGTGCGTCCTGATGAAGAGACGATGAATGATAAACGCAGATAAACACAGTCGTAATGTTTTATGGCTCTTTTCACAGATATGATAAAACCCTTTGTGTGTGACTGAGCTTATGAAACCCACGAAAGTGTTTCTCGTGACCTTTACAGCTGAGGTCAGAGACAGACAAACAGCGCTCTGAGCGAGAGGCTGGGTCTGCTGTTAATGTGAGGCGATACGTGACTGAGTTCCTGCTCTCAGCGGGCTCAAGGGTCCTGCAGTGTTGATTTTGTTGGCACATTATTAATACAGCGGGCCAACGGGAGCAAGTCACTGCCATTCACACGTTACACAACACACAGAGGACAAGAAACCACACAATCACACTGAGTCCAACCTTCGACGCCACATGAGAACATACTGCAAATATCTCCACCTACTTTACAGTGTTTTCATCTGCTTGCACACTAAATCTTTACGTGTCACACAGTTTCTGAAAGCTGACACTCAAACAGCAGAAGCACACACCAAATCTACAAAACCTTACACTAATACTCAGACTTTGACTCAGTTTTCAATTTCATAAAACACTTTTTGCACAACACAACACACAGTTCTCTATGTAACACACACAAATCTAACAGGAAGTACCTTGATTTCCTTTTTCAAACACAACCAATCAGAAAGCCTCACTAATAACTCCTCACATGTGCTTCACTGAACTCCGGTGTTTTTCTTCATTTTGAGTTGTATTAATGAGAGGAATCTGCTCTTGTTTTTCATTGAATTGATGCTTTTCTGCATGATAACCTCCCTCACTTCCCCTGCAGCTGTGTTCATCATCATGAGAAATATGATCTATAGGAGCTTCTTGAGTGTGAATGAAGAATGTGGCAGACGCCTGCAGACGTGCATCAACACGAATCTCAGAAAGGTCTGGAAGTCTGTTAGTTCAGAAACACTGAGAAACGAGTCGATCAGATCATGTCAGAAACATAGCTGCAGAATCCAATGCAGGATTCATTCATATTCACTCACCTGATCCATCGTATCAGTGTTATTTCAGTGTGTCCTTATTTTTATAATAATTTCAGTTGACAATAATTTTAAGTAACATAAAAAAGGTTTTAGTTTCCTGCAAGAAGCCTGTGTTGGAGGTTCATTTCTTTAAGCGAATGCACATTTGAGAAACAAACGAATCTTTTAGTAGATTCATCTGATTCATCAACGATTCGGTTCCCTGAGAAAGCAAGAACTGATCACATGCAAGTCCCTTTGGAGAAAATGCAAGAATCAAGATCTGTAGTGTCAATTCATGCAGATGCACACAAAAAACAACATTTGGGAAACATTTTATTTACTTCAATGTTAAGACAAAAATGAATTTCCAGCTAAGATTCAGGTCCATTTTAAATAAAAGCTCCAGATTACAAATGCAGAGACCATATTTGTTCCACGAGACATCGATTACTGACGGCAAGATTCATAAACATAAGCTCTCTGGACGCGGAATAAAAGAGCGTGTGGAGACGGAGAGCAAGTGCTGAGTTCTGCTGGAGCTTTCACAGATTCTTCTCATAAATCCGTCCCGTAACGGCACAAAAGCGTGATTACACAGGAATGCTGGGAGAACGGCTGGACTAATGCGTCTATTCAGGCCACGATTAAGAGCCTTGAATTACCAGCGAGACCCTCTTCCCACTGTCCTTTGCCAATCTTAAAAAAAAGAGCTGGAGCAAGATTTAAACATCACTGCGGTTTCAATTTAATGTGTACATTTCCATCGAGCGCCGGCGTGCTTCCCTCGTCTCAGTTGTTCTCCTGTGAAACGGTGCTTTCCTGAAAGACAAAACGCCACAAAAGCCATCAAAAAGAGCACAATTACAGTCGTTTTCAACTGCTTACACACAAAATCTTTACTTGTCACACAATTTCTGAAAGCTGTCACTCAAACACCAATTCTATTCACCAATTCTATTCACCGATTCTCGGCCTTTGACTCAGTTTTCAATTTCCCACACACACAATTCTCTATGTAACACAAAAAAATCTAACAGAAATTACAGGTTTTTTTCCAACTGTTTGCACATATTTTAAAAACTTTACTTTTTTTTTTTTTATAACTTTACACACAAATCCAAAAACTGCACACAAAATGCAAAATGCCTCACATCTCTTGCAAAATGAAGCGCTGCATTCAAAATATCACAAACACATCTCAAAAGCAAACATTTGATTTTACATAATATTACTGTACTTCCTGTTAGATTTGTGTGTGTTACATAGAGAACTGTGTGTTGTGTTTTGCAAAAAGTGTTTTATGAAATTGAAAACTGAGTCAAAGGCTGAGTATTAGTGTAAGGTTTTGTAGATTTGGTGTGTGCTTCTGCTGTTTGAGTGTCAGGTTTCAGAAACTGTGTGACAAGTAAAGATTTTGTGTAACAGTTGAAAAAACTGTAATATTACGCCAAAGGTGTTTGCAAATGTTTGCTTTTGAGATGATATTTTGAACGCAGTGCTTCAGTTTGCAAGAGATGTGAGGCGTTTTGCATTTTGCGTGTGCAGGATTTGTGTGTGAAGTTTTGAAAAAAAGAGGCAAAGTTTTGAAAATGTGTGTAAGCAGTTGAATAAAACTGTAAGAGATAAAGACACAGTTGAAAGCAGACGAGCGGTTGGACGGCTCGTATCTTATCTTATCAAAGTACAGGCTGATGTTGAAATATTGTGTCCAGACAGCGCTTTGGTCAAGGTGAACTGCAGCAAGCTGTGAGTGAGGATAAGTGCGGTGTGTTGGGCCGATCCGGAGCACATGTAGAAGACGCTACATCACTGGAGCGCTGCAGGCTTTGTGTGCAGGGTGAGGAATGTTGGCTTCACTGAGAGAACATGCAGTTCTTTCTGACTGAGCGCAGCACAACATCACTGCATTACTGCGCTGACTAACACACCGATAACAGCTTTACTGCCTCTCTGCTGATCAACAAACATTAACTCCCAATAAAGAGCTCCAGAATTCATTCACATTCATCTGATCAGTTTCATTCATACTATTATAACTTTGGTTAATATTCTGAATTAGATTTTAGTTTTATGTTTTCTGCTTTCAGGTTAATTTTAGTTTTAATAATTTTGTTGTGTTTGTAATTTTTATTAGTCTATATGCTCTTTAGTAATTTTTATTGCAATTTTAGTTTTAGTGCATCAAATTAAACTAGGGCTGCAAAACTATTAATCGCGATTAATCGCATCCAAAATAAAAGTTTGTTTACATACTATATGTGTGTGTACTGTGTGTATTTATTTTGTTTATATAAATACACACACACACATATATATTAAGGAAAAATATGTTAGATTTATATATAAAATATTTAAATGTATATATAATATATACAAGTATTAATATATATATACATACAAATATTTTTTTTAATATATACATATATGTGTGTATATTTATATATACTAATGCTGTCAAACGATTAATCGCATCCAAAATAAAAGTTTTTGTTTATGTAATGTGTGTGAACTGTGTATATTTATTATGTACAGTATATATATAAATACAAACACATGCATGTATATATTTCAGAAAAATATATTATATTCCTATATTAAATATATAATATAAATTATACAAATATTAAATACATGTCACGGTTGCACTACTGAGTGGAGTGCGGAGCAAGGAACGGAGGGAGCCGAGGAGTATATCAATCCAGAGAATTTTAATTACGTCAAGGAAACACGGAAAACTCACGTAGCACAGGTTGACATGAACAATACCGGACGCTGAAGTAAAAACAGGGAACACTATTTAAACACATGACAAGACGAGGGGATGACGAGACAAACCTGGGATCAATGGAAATAAACGAGGAACACCTGGAATGAAATCAACATAATCAGGACAGGAACAGGAAACTAACCAAATATGGTACCCTTCCCTAAAAAATACTTGGGGACACTTACGGGCTCCGAGGCCCTCCATGGGCCATGACAGGGGACTGGAGCCCTCCCCGAGCTTAACTGGGGATCTGGAGCCCTCCCCGGGCTCAACTGGGTATCTGGAGCCCTCCCCGGGCTCAACTGGGTATCTGGACCCCCTCCGGGCTCAACGGGGGATCTGGAGCCCTCCCGGGCTCAATGGGGGATCTGGAGCCCTCCCCGGGCTCAACTGGGGATCTGGAGCCCTCCCCGGGATCAACGGGGGATCTGGAGCCCTTCTTGGGCTTAACGGGGGATCTGGAGCCCTCCCCGGGCTCAACTGGGGAACTGTGAAGTGCTTTCGAGGAGCTGGCACTGGAGCCAACTCCGGGGCTGGAGCCGACACTCGAGCGAGCTCTGAGGCTGGAGCCGACACTCGAGCGAGCTCTGGGGCTGGAGCCGACACTCGAGCGAGCTCTGAAGCTAGGATGAAGGCAGAGAACAGTCCTTTTCTCCTCCTCCTCCTCCTTTGGTTACGGGGGAACTGGGCAGCCAGCGGGCTTGTCGTTGCGTTGACCGGTGGGCTTGCGTCAATGTCTTGACAAAGGCGCGGCCGGCAGGCCTATCTTCGGAGCGGCTGGCGGGCTTGAGTGAGCCACGGCCGGCGGGCAGGAGAGAGCCGCCGCCGGCGGGCTTGACTTGGGAACGGCCGGGGGGGTGGGGGATTTCGGAGCGGCTGGCGGGCTTGAGTGAGCCACGGCCGGCGGGCAGGAGAGAGCCGCCGCCGGCGGGCTTGACTTGGGAACGGCCGGCGGGCTGGAGGATGCCAGAGCTGGTGGGCTGGTTCTGGCTCGGGGCCGGACGCTCTCCAGACACCGGAGGATTCCTTCCCTCTAGCTTAGTCCCGTGGTGTCTGGGAGGTCCACGGGGCGATGGTAATTGGCCCCGTGCCAGAACAGCGAGTTGAGGGTGGAGTCACCCAAGGCCGTAGCCACGGCAAGCCTGCAGAACTCCCAGGAATACTCAACGAAGGGGAGATCCATGTGAGCTAAGGCGGCGAACCGAGCGGCAATTTCCATAGCCGAGGGGAAAACAAGGAAAACAAAAAAACTTTCAAAATGGGGGAAAAAAACGGGGAGAAGGGGTGCCACTTACTATTTTGTCTGGTCCGGTATTCTGTCACAGTTGCACTACTGAGTGGAGTGCGGAGCAAGGAACGGAGGGAGACGAGGAGTACATCAATCCAGAGAATTTTAATTACGTCAAGGAAACACGGAAAACTCACAAAGCACAGGTTGACATGAACAATACCGGACGCTGATCTAAAAACAGGGAACACTATTTAAACACATGACAAGACGAGGGGATGACGAGACAAACCTGGGATCAATGGAAATAAACAGGGAACACCTGGAATTAAATCAACATAATCAGGACAGGAACAGGAAACTAACCAACTATGGACATAAACACTGGGACACAGGGAGCACATGGGGAACAAAACACAACACAGGCCTGACAATATATACATGTAAATACTTTCAAAATATACCCTTTGTCACGGGTTGCTACTGTGAGGAGCACGGAGCGAGGAACGAGGAGACCAGGAGTACAAAACAAAGGAGTTTAATTATTTTTTTCAGGGAATCACACGTAGCACAAGGAGTTGACAAACACACGTGACAGATTGCCCCCCTCCAGGACGGCGCATCCTGCGCCGTAACCGTACCATCGGTGAGGGGGTGCGGGCCCCGGGAGGCTGGTGCAGGACTGGAACAGGCCGGAGACAAGGAGAGCTTCCAGGGCAGATCAGGGAGCCATGGCGGAGCAGGCAGCTCAGGTTGCCATGGTGGATCTGGAGACTCGGGAGGCCATGGCGGAGCAGGGGACTCAGGAGGCCACGACGGAGCCTCCGTGGCCTTGGCTGGCTCGGCCACGGGGATATGGCCCCCCCCAAAAAAATTTTCTTGGGGAAAACTAGGAATCCTGGGGGGCACTCTGGAGGAGCGGGCACTTGAGGGCGCTCTGGACGGGATTCAGGGACTGGAGCCCTCCTTGGGATAAACATGGGGACAGGAGCCCTCACTGGGCTAACCTCGGGAATGGGAGCCCTCCGAGGGAACAGTTTAAGAATTCCTGAGTACGGTTTATAAACTGAGGGGACGGACTGCAAAACCGTCGGCACGGATTGTTTTTTTTTCTCCTACAGGTGACTTCCCGGGCTCCGTAGAAAGCTGAG
>NW_015664005.1:46870-47514 GCF_001515625.1 Sinocyclocheilus rhinocerous
CGAGGAGACCAGGAGTACAAAACAAAGGAGTTTAATTATTTTTTTCAGGGAATCACACGTAGCACAAGGAGTTGACAAACACACGTGACAGATTGCCCCCCTCCAGGACGGCGCATCCTGCGCCGTAACCGTACCATCGGTGAGGGGGTGCGGGCCCCGGGAGGCTGGTGCAGGACTGGAACAGGCCGGAGACAAGGAGAGCTTCCAGGGCAGATCAGGGAGCCATGGCGGAGCAGGCAGCTCAGGTTGCCATGGTGGATCTGGAGACTCGGGAGGCCATGGCGGAGCAGGGGACTCAGGAGGCCACGACGGAGCCTCCGTGGCCTTGGCTGGCTCGGCCACGGGGATATGGCCCCCCCCCCCCCCATTTTCTTGGGGAAAACTAGGAATCCTGGGGGGCACTCTGGAGGAGCGGGCACTTGAGGGCGCTCTGGACGGGATTCAGGGACTGGAGCCCTCCTTGGGATAAACATGGGGACAGGAGCCCTCACTGGGCTAACCTCGGGAATGGGAGCCCTCCGAGGGAACAGTTTAAGAATTCCTGAGTACGGTTTATAAACTGAGGGGACGGACTGCAAAACCGTCGGCACGGATTGTTTTTTTTTCTCCTACAGGTGACTTCCCGGGCTCCGTAGAAAGCTGAG
>NW_015664005.1:48256-59314 GCF_001515625.1 Sinocyclocheilus rhinocerous
TCCGTGGGCTATACTCGGGAACAGGAGCCTTTCCTGGGCTGAACTGGGGATCAGGAGCCCTTCCTGGGCTTAACTCGGGATCATGAGCCTTTCCTGGGCTATACTCGGGAACAGGAGTCCTTTCCTGGGCTGAACTGGGGATCAGGGTAGCGCTTACGTGGTGCTGGCACAGGAGGGTGCTCTGGAGGAGCAGGCACAGCAAAATGCTTTCGAGGAGTTAGCACTGGAGTGAGTTTTGGGGCTGGAGCAGACACTGGAGCGAGCTCTGGGGCTGGAGCCGACACTGGCGCGAGCTCTGGGGCTGGAGCAGACACTGGAGCGAGCTCTGGGGCTGGAGCCGACACTGGAGCGAGCTCTGGAAGGCGCTTACGAGAAGCAGGCACTGGGGCCTCATGAACGCATGGCGGGCTTGCCATATTAATGTTCGTTGGGCTTGCCATATTAACGGCCGGTGAACTAGAGTAGGCCGCGGACGGCGGGCTGGTTCTGGCTCGGGGCAGGACGCTCTCCAGACACCGGAGGATTCCTTCCCTCCAGCTCAGTCCCGTGGTGTCTGGGAGGTCCACGGGGCGATGGTAGTTGGCCCCGAGCCAGAACAGAGAATTAATGGTGGCGTCATCGAGGGCCGTAGGTAGCGACGGCCTGCAGAGCTCCCAGGAATACTCGACAAAGGGGAGATCTAGGCGAGCTAAGGCGGAGAACCGAGCGGCAATTTTCATAGCCGCGGGGAAAACAAGGAAAACAAAAAACTTCTCAAAAGGCGGAAAAAAACAAACGCGAGGAAAAGTCGCCGCTCACTCTTTGTTTGGGTCCGGAATTCTGTCACAGGTTGCTACTGTGAGGAGCACGGAGCGAGGAACGAGGAGACCAAGAGTACAAAACAAAGGAGTTTAATTCTTTTTTTCAGGGAATCACACGTAGCACAAGGAGTTGACAAACACACGTGAAACCCTTTATGTGTGTATTTATATATACATAAAAAATACACACAGTACACACATATATAGTATGTAAACATAAACTTTTATTTTGAATACGATTAATCGCAATTAATCGTTTTGCAGCCCTAAATTAAACTAAATGAAAATGAGAAATTATGTTATTTTATGTTATTTTATTTAATTATGTTATTTATTTCAGCTAGAAGTTAATTAGCTGAAATAAAATACGTTTAGGTATTAACATCCATTTCATTTCAAGTAACTGATTTTTTTTTTTTTTTGGTTTTAGTATAAGTTTGCTATAATAATATGCCTGTGTTATGAGGTTAATTTCTTTAATTTGCATTCACGTGTTAAATGTTTCCATCCAGAGTTTCAAATTTAACTTGCGTGGAAAATGAATATTTTGGCAGAAAACATTTGTAAATAAGCAACATTTTCATCCCATGTTTTCAATCGAACAAAATTGTCACTTTCTGGGAAACTAGCTCAAAGAATCAATAACAAAAATGAAAGTTGTGGCTCTTTTTTCCTCACATAATAAATGACTTGCTCCAGACGAAACACAGTAACAAACGCTGACATGTTCTCTTGCATTCAGATGCCTGATGTTTGGTAACGTGATCTTTGAAACAGCTCTGGGAGCTAATCATACAAAATCTTTTAAACTTTAGTTTAGGGACCAACTCTCAATTGCTTATTAGCATGCCAATTATTAACTTATTGGCTATTTATTAGTACTTATAAAGCACATATTCTGCATGACCATATTCTACATCCCCAATCCTACCCAATACCTAAACTTACCAACTAACTATTAATAAATTAGGAGTTTATTAATACAAAAGTCGTAGTTAATGGTTTGGTAATGGCGAGAACTGGACCTTAAAATAAAATGTGACCAATTTTGCTCAAGTATTTCAGAACTATTAAAACAAAGTTTGAGATGCTGTGCAGTGAGATCGGTCGCTGGTTATTATATGATCTGTTCATGAGTTTCCATCGTAGTTTATTGACGAGTTTCAATTGTAGTTTATCCATTTAGTTAAAAAATATCCACCTCAGTTGAGTGTATAAGTTTTTAATGAGAATTTTAATAATTTTATGCACATCTTGGCATAGTACAAAACAAAGGAGTTTAATTCTTTTTTTCAGGGAATCACACGTAGCACAAGGAGTTGACAAACACACGTGAAACCCTTTATGTGTGTATTTATATATACATAAAAAATACACACAGTACACACATATATAGTATGTAAACATAAACTTTTATTTTGAATACGATTAATCGCAATTAATCGTTTTGCAGCCCTAAATTAAACTAAATGAAAATGAGAAATTATGTTATTTTATGTTATTTTATTTAATTATGTTATTTATTTCAGCTAGAAGTTAATTAGCTGAAATAAAATACGTTTAGGTATTAACATCCATTTCATTTCAAGTAACTGATTTTTTTTTTTTTTTGGTTTTAGTATAAGTTTGCTATAATAATATGCCTGTGTTATGAGGTTAATTTCTTTAATTTGCATTCACGTGTTAAATGTTTCCATCCAGAGTTTCAAATTTAACTTGCGTGGAAAATGAATATTTTGGCAGAAAACATTTGTAAATAAGCAACATTTTCATCCCATGTTTTCAATCGAACAAAATTGTCACTTTCTGGGAAACTAGCTCAAAGAATCAATAACAAAAATGAAAGTTGTGGCTCTTTTTTCCTCACATAATAAATGACTTGCTCCAGACGAAACACAGTAACAAACGCTGACATGTTCTCTTGCATTCAGATGCCTGATGTTTGGTAACGTGATCTTTGAAACAGCTCTGGGAGCTAATCATACAAAATCTTTTAAACTTTAGTTTAGGGACCAACTCTCAATTGCTTATTAGCATGCCAATTATTAACATATTGGCTATTTATTAGTACTTATAAAGCACATATTCTGCATGACCATATTCTACATCCCCAATCCTACCCAATACCTAAACTTACCAACTAACTATTAATAAATTAGGAGTTTATTAATACAAAAGTCGTAGTTAATGGTTTGGTAATGGCGAGAACTGGACCTTAAAATAAAATGTGACCAATTTTGCTCAAGTATTTCAGAACTATTAAAACAAAGTTTGAGATGCTGTGCAGTGAGATCGGTCGCTGGTTATTATATGATCTGTTCATGAGTTTCCATCGTAGTTTATTGACGAGTTTCAATTGTAGTTTATCCATTTAGTTAAAAAATATCCACCTCAGTTGAGTGTATAAGTTTTTAATGAGAATTTTAATAATTTTATGCACATCTTGGCATTTCCATCCAGCATTTTTCTATGCAGTATTCCAAACTTTGCATGAAAATACATGGATGCCCTAGTAAACAAGTAATATATTTAAAATACATTTAATTCATACTAAGTATACTTCAAATCTTTTAACATATTTACTGACATACCGCTCTAGACTTACTGATGTAGAAATTATAATGAAACTTTATTTTGAGTACTTGTGCACAATGCACATTTCTTAATATTAAACCTAAAATGTTTTGCATCACTATTGATGAGAATCTTTGAGTAATATCAGTCTTTGAATGCAAGATATTTAAAGTGTACCTGAAGTATACTTGCAATAGTTGCACTTTAGCACAATCAAATGTAATTAAGTATATCTTTAATTGGACTTCAGCACTACTTCCACACAATTAAAGTGCATTAAGTACAAAATTTGGGACAAATATAATGTAATTTAATGGAAAACTATGTGAATGGCGCTCTGTTCCACGGCAGGATTTTCTGTCGGCTGCATTTAAATGCGCGTTTGAAGTTTCCCGCTCTGTGCGCGCAGTGTCACGTGTCAAAACAAACAACACTTGCTGTCAGTGATTTCTGCCTCTAGAGGTCGCTCTCGTACTGTATAATGGCAGTGGACCCGTCTCAGCCACTCCAGCAACGGAAAACTATCGGCATGGTTTTTTGCCGATAACCGATATTTCCGCCAATCAACTATCCATGCCGATTAATCGGTTGACCTCTAACTGAGACAGATCTATTTTCAGACCTACTGATCTAATATAATGTTACACATCAGATTTTTACCCAACCATTAACTAACATTCTTGTAAGACATAACAGATTATGTTTGTGTGAATATCGGCAAGACATATTTCACAATAATGTACTTTATAGGGAGATCGCGCGTCGTATGCATGTGCTTTGCAAATGTCAGTCAGCGCAATTGTTTTGTTTTCATCAGCATGGGTTTGAAAATCATATTTCACTGGTTTGGACTCAATTTGATATGAATATTCACAAAGCTGGAACTTGAGAAGCAGTACTCCTCTCAGAAAACGTACAAATAGAGATGATTTTAGATGTTTAATTACTATTTGGAGCATTGGGATCGCTAGAAGAGGGCTTAATGAACTCATTTTTGTGAAAACCTCAAATTCGACTTCAAATTCACTTCTTTTGCCTGTAGCTCAGAATTAGACCGTGCGCATTCACACTCATTCTGCCAGCACTGCTCACATATGTATTTAAGATATATGTGTCCCTGCAGCACAAAAGCAGTCTTAAGTCGCTGGGGTATATTTGTAGCAATAGCCAACAATACATTGTATGGGTCAAAATTATACATTTCTCTTTTATGCCAAAAATCATTAGGATATTAAGATCTAAGTTATAAAGATCATGTTCCATGAAGATATTTTGTAAATTTCCTACCGTAAATATATCAAAACGGAATTTTTGATTAGTTATATGCATTGCTAAGAACTTCATTTGGACAACTTTAAAGATGATTTTCTCAATATTTAGATTTTTTTGCACCCTCAGATTCCAGATTTTCAAATAGTTGTATCTCAGCCAAATATTGTCCTATCCTAACAAACCATACATCAATGGAAAGATTATTTATTCAGCTTTCAGATCTAAAATTTACCCTTATGACTGCTTTTTTGTGGTCCGGGGTCACATATTTAAGTATATTTATTTTTCACTGCAGAGCGTGAAGATGACTTACATACGGCGTCCTCTTGCCGAACTTGCTCCAGAAGGTCATCTTGGCGCTTTTGTGGTGTCCGGTGCGCTGGTCAAACGTCCGGCACGTCTGGAAGGGCGGGCTGTAGAGGTGCAGAGAGACTGCCGTCTCCGTGTGGCTCACGTTCTCCACTCGATGAAGCCCGAGGGAGTCTGAAACACACCGAGCCCATCGTCAGACTCTTCTGATCACACAGTCATCCCCGCTCCGTCGTGTCTCACTCATCTCTCACCGTTGATGTAGGCACACTGGTTCTCCAGCAGCACCTGCTGGGACTTCTGCAGCATGCCGGCCTGAAGCTTGCGGTCGGGCCAGTCGAAGAGCGTCTCCTTCAGCTGACCCTGGAGCAGCTTTAGGAAGCAGTGCGAGTCTGTGTGATCGTGGATGCTGCTGCAATCATGCCAAACACAGGCCAACTCAGAAACACAACAGATTAATAACCATTTCTTGCTTTCTTTAGTACACTGTGAAAATGATAGGATGTGTAAGTCATATCAACATACGCTTTTCCTTTACTTTAACTCATCAAAATTATTTTACTGTGTCCTTGTTACATATGTTACATGTACTTACTATTATACCGTTTTTTGGTAACACTTTATTTTAAGGTGTCCTTGTTACATATGTTACATGTACTTACTATTATACAGTTTTTTTTTGGAAACACTTTATTTTAAGGTGTCCTTGTTACATATGTTACATGTACTTACTATTATACAGTTTTTTTTTGGAAACACTTTATTTTAAGGTGTCCTTGTTACATATGTTACATGTACTTACTATTATACAGTTTTTTTTTGGAAACACTTTATTTTAAGGTGTCCTTGTTACATATGTTACATGTACTTACTATTATACAGTTTTTTTTTGGAAACACTTTATTTTAAGGTGTCCTTGTTACATATGTTACATGTACTTACTATTATACAGTTTTTTTTTGGAAACACTTTATTTTAAGGTGTCCTTGTTACATATGTTACATGTACTTACTATTATACCGTTTTTTGGTAACACTTTATTTTAAGGTGTCCTTGCTACATATGTTACATGTACTTACTATTATACCGTTTTTTGATAACACTTTATTTTAAGGTGTCCTTGTTACATATGTTACATGTACTTACTATTATACAGTTTTTTTTGGTAACACTTTAATTTAAGGTGTCTTTGTTACATATGTTACATGTACTTACTATTATAATAACAATACATAATGCATAATTACTTGCAAGTAACCCTAATCCTAACCCTAACCATATAGTAAGCACAAGTAGTTAATTAATATTACTCGGTACTTAAATATATACTTACACTGTAACAAAGACACCTTAAAATAAAGTGTAACCAAATAATTTAACCCATTTCATCTTCATTCTTTAAGTTACAATGCGTCAAAGACAAAACAAGTGTCCACATTGCCTTTACAAAAGTGATTTTGCATACACAGAAAGCATATTAACGTGCCCACTTTAATGTTTTAAATCACGTTTTTGAAAATAAAATATGGGTAAAATAATGTTCATTAACATAACAAATATGTAAGAATTAAACAACATACTTATCCTGACCTGTACTTTCTAAAATATATAAAAGAATAAGTGATCATACTAAATTTGATTATATATTTAAAGTGATTAAAAACTGACAAATGGGTAAGATCTAGTGGTTTAAAGGAAACTGGCAAAGATTGGGAAAGATTTAAAATGATCCGTGAGTCTTTTAATATCGTTAATAATTCTGGTACAGAAGAAAACAAGGTAACTGTGACTTTTTATCTCATAATTCTGACTTCTTTTCTCAGAATTGTAAGATATAAATTTGAGTCATAATCTACAAGGGACTATTTTCTTATAATTGTGTGTTTATATCATTCGATTCTGATGTTATAACACACATTTGTGAGTTTATATCTCGCTATAACAAGAAAAAAAAGTCAGAATTGTGAGATAAAAAATTGCAATTACCTTTTTTTATTTTTGCTCAGAAAACAAATAAATAAATAAGCGGGACAAATTCTAATGTTCTGGGGTTTTGATGCTTGAAAACCCCTTTTCATCTCTGACCCTTATACCAGATTCATCTAGACAAGATTTTTTAACAAATTACTTGAAATGAATCATACAGCCAATCTGATTATACTTCAAATGTAAGGAAGCAACTGAACTGGAGTTTTAAAGTTGAATTAGTTGCAAATGAGCTAATTTTAGCAACAATGCAGACATCCTGACGTGCTATTGTCTTCCTTTTTTGTTCATATTCCACAGTGAATAATTGCTTATGCTTTTATGAGGTGACAGCGTTATTTTATCTGCGATTTAATCTGCTCCACTGTGCATTTATTAAAGGCTTTGCGTGTATTATTAGGGCCCAAGCCAGAAAGGCGCAGGGCCCTATTGATCCCCTAAGGATTATTATTAGCTGTCTTTATGACCTGACTAATCACAAGACACTGGACTCTACTATCAGGCCATTATCTGTCTGTTAATATCTCTAATTCATTGACGCATGTTCAGTCATTGATCCACTCGTGATCCCAGGCTTCTGCAGGTCGAAAGGTAAACACAGACCGAACACAACAGTGATTTAACATCAGTGTGAATGAGCGGCTACCTGCCGTGTCCTTCACCCCAGCACAAGATCATCAGGTTGAACTTTCCATTTCCCTCATCCACAAGATTCCTGGTGTATCTGTAAAGACACAAGGGACTTTAATCAGTCAGTTCAATGCAAAGCTGACTCTCAAACAGCAGAAGCACACACTCAATCTGCAAAACCATATACTCAAGTCTCAGACTTCAATTTCATAAAACACTTTTTGCAAAACACAACACACAGTTCTCTATGTAACACACACAAAATGTAACAGGAAGTATCTTTTTCAAACACAACCAATCAGAAAGCCACACTAATAACTCACTAATAAAGTAAAAAAAAAAAATGAGGCAAAGTTTTGAAAATGTGTGTAAGCATTTGAAAAAAACTGTAATATTCATATTCATATCAGTAAAGTGAGTGAACGGGAATGTCCTGCATCAGAGGCAGCATCGAACAGTCCGGAGAGAGCTGGATAAAATGTATCTCTGGAGCGTTTGATGAAGCCGCACGAACAGCGGGTGTGCGCCAGGAGCCGCGCTCTGATTGGCCCGCGTCTTCCCCGCCCCCTGGAGCGAAGCCACGCCCACTGGCAAACCATCAGCGGAGGCAGAGCTCCAGCAGCGCAGCGCATCTCAAAAATAAGGGAAAAAACTACACATTTCATTCAAACCGAGCAATAGTAGGCCTATGATTAGACGAGACCCAGTAATGCTCCGACTTAAAACAAGAAAATTATTTGAGCGATGTTTGGATTAAAAGTTAACTCATTAAAACCCAGTTCACGTTCAGTTCGCGTCAGCAGTGCTTTCTGTTGGTGTTTACATCTGATGCTTTGCGCGAGACGGAAACCTTATGTTAAAAACAAACGAACACAAACGAACAAAACCCTTGTTGTGATTGTAAGCATCTCGAAATAACAGCCTAAGAATAATAACTAACAGTAATAAATAATATCGTTAATGATGATGATCATAATAATAATAATTACCTGTACTGGTCAAATGTAGCATATTTCATCCACTCGTGAGGTTTACTTTTATAGGACTCCATGATGCTCTGCACCTCCTCCACATTGACGCTGTCGCTTTCAAAGAGCTTGTGGAGAGTTTTGATCAAATCCTCCAGAGTCTCTGGCTTCATGAGCTCGGTCTGCTCCATCTCCAGCGCTGCTGTGCTGTTCGAGTCTCGCTGAGAGAGAGAGCGCAGGCTCTTATGCATCCAGCACAACTTTAATGGACGCTACCATGAGATGAGATGGGGGTCCGCGGACTGCAATTACAGCATTTCTGCGCAAACTCTCATGTAAACGTGCACTTTAAGCTATGAAGAAGACTTTAATAAACCATTAGAGCTTTAACAAACGAATACATGAGAGACAACAAATATAATTTTTGTTTGTTTATTAATCTTTGTCAGCGGACCTCCCCCATTTCAGTTTGGATTGACCCGCTTTACTCAAAGGGTTAACGTTCCTCAAACATTATTATTAACTTCATATTTACCAGTAGTTCTATCTCTATCTTAACATATAGAAAAAAAGATAAAAGCGTCATATCAGTCATATTTTGATTTAATGAAAAACTTTTTTTTTTTTTTGTCTGTTCACGTGGCACTCTCGGAAATTAATGAGATTTTTTTAGAGATGTTCTAGAATTCTTAACGTGAAAAGAAACTGAGCCGGTGAACAAATGCCCATCAACTGAGAAAATATTTATTAATTTACTTACTTGCTTACAAAGATTTGTTTTAGAACTACAGAATGTTATTGTGCATTTTAAAGTGTTCCTATGTCATCGAGTGTTTTGACGCCATCATGTGGATCATAGTGAAATAAATCCAGTTCATAAACACTAGCAATGGGAGAAACAATCACACTTTACTGAAAAACCCGAGAAACCATCATTATTTAAAAGCGTTGAATCAAAACCAAATTGCTTCACAAAATGATTAAAACTGCTTACTCTGGTGACTCCTGCTGGTCAGAAAGGTGTAAATGCAACTAAAACTCTTTACAACCTTTACAGTTTTTTTCAACTGTTTTCACACATTTTCAAAACTTTGCCTCTTTTTATCAAAACTTTACACACAAATACAAGAACTGCACACGCAAAATGCAAAAAGCCTCACATCTCTTGCAAAACGAAGCACTGCATTCAAAATATCACAAACACATCTCAAAAGCAAACATTTGTCTTACGTTGCAGACACCTTTGCCATAATGTTATATTTCTGGATATATCATATGCACACAGTTATTCAAAACCTGAAGCTTTTCGTTCATGAGCTACATTTCTGTACAAGATTGAAAGCAAACTTTTAAGCATTTGTGGTTGTGAATACAGTATTACACAGAACGAAAGAAAAGAAACACATGTGTAGATGTGTGTTGTGTTCAGTGAAGCACATGTGAGGAGTTATTAGTGAGGCTTTCTGATTGGTTGTGTTTGAAAAAGATAATTCCTGTTAGATTTGTGTGTGTTACATAGAGAACTGTGTGTTGTGTTTTGCAAAAAGTGTTTTATGAAATTGAAAACTGAGTCAAAGGCTGAGAATTAGTGAATGGTTTTGCAGATTTGGTGTGTGCTTCTGCTGTTTGAGTGTCAGCTTTCAGAAACTGTGTGACACGTAAAGAGTTTGTGTGTAAGCAGATGAAAACAACTGTAACTACTATTATTCATTTTAATTATAAATGTCTCATTAAAATGTCTTAAAATGTATAAAACTGATCTGAAATCAGGTTGAAACTATAGACACTTCTTAATCTCTTTCACTGCTGAGGTCAGCGAACCTGGATGATTCATGTGTTTACAGAGATCATCGCTCGCCGACGGTGAACCATTAAAACTGAGATCTGAATGATTCGCAATATGCGCTCCGAAGTACAAATGATTCGTGAACCCGTTCCAAAGTCCCGATCTGAATCAAAAGATTCCCGAATCTGTTTTGAAGTCCTGAACTGAATCAAAAGATTCCCGAATCTGCTCTGAAGTCCCGATCTGAATCAAAAGATTCCCGAATCTACTCTGAAGTCCTGAACTGAATCAAAAGATTGCCGAATCTGCTCTGAAGTCCCAATCTGAATCAAAAGATTCCCGAATCCGCTCTGAAGTCCTGAACTGAATCAAAAGATTACCAAATCTGCTCCGAAGTCCTGATCTGAATCAAAAGATTCCCGAATCTGCTCTGAAGTCCCGATCTGAATCAAAAGATTCCCGAATCTGCTCTGAAGTCCCGATCTGAATCAAAAGATTCCCGAATCTGCTCTGAAGTCCCGATCTGAATCAAAAGATTCCCGAATCTGCTCTGAAGTCCCGATCTGAATCAAAAGATTCCCGAATCTGCTCTGAAGTCCCGATCTGAATCAAAAGATTCCCGAATCTGCTCTGAAGTCCCGATCTGAATCAAATCACGATACAGCAGGCACATGCACACATAGACATCAAAGGGGGCTTGAGCACCTGCCCTTTACGTGCCCTACGTGCCCTT
>NW_015664005.1:60308-61293 GCF_001515625.1 Sinocyclocheilus rhinocerous
GAAGTCCTGATCTGAATCAAAAGATTCCCGAATCTGCTCTGAAGTCCCGATCTGAATCAAAATATTCCCGAATCCGCTCTGAAGTCCTGAACTGAATCAAAAGATTACCAAATCTGCTCTGAAGTCCTGATCTGAATCAAAAGATTCCCGAATCTGCTCTGAAGTCCCGATCTGAATCAAAATATTCCCGAATCTGCTCTGAAGTTCCGATCTGAATCAAAATATTCCCGAATCCGCTTTGAAGTCCCGATTTGAATCAAAAGATTCCTGAATCCGCTCTGAAGTCCCGATCTGAATCAAAATATTCCCGAATCTGCTCTGAAGTTCCGATCTGAATCAAAATATTCCCGAATCCGCTTTGAAGTCCCGATCTGAATCAAAAGATTCCCGAATCCACTCTGAAGTCCTGAACTGAATCAAAAGATTACCAAATCTGCATCTCAATCGATTCACGATACACGCTTCGAAGCAGGCACATGCACACATAGACATCAAAGGGGGCTTGAGCACCTGCCCTTTACGTGCCCTTTTTTCTGGGGAGTTTTTTTTTTTAATAAATGAATACATGTATATATGTGTGCGTCTGTGTGTTTCTGTTTGTGCACAGCTGTTCCTGTCAAACAAATAAAGAATCAAAATATAAGGTCGTGTCAGGAAATGTTGAGACTCTGTCGAGTTCAGATGCCTTTCTCCCTCTGCGTCTCCGCATCTCCGCAGCACAGCAGTGTAGCACACTTTACACCACAGATATGCAGAGAGCTGCAGAAGTGAAGCCCTCCCTCCCTTTCCAGTTGTGTTTGTCTTGGTGTGGAGGTGAGCGGTGATGAACAACATACTAAGCTACCTGTGCCTCGAATTTACAGCTAATTATCTTATCCATGATCATGAGAGCTACCAAGTTAGCTAAAGTTAATTAGCTAAGGCAATAGGAAGTCTAGTAGGTTAGACCAGTGCACGTTCTTTCACTGCATGATTCAGTTTAATA
>NW_015664005.1:61723-66720 GCF_001515625.1 Sinocyclocheilus rhinocerous
ATTAACAGTGACTTGCTGCCACCTACTGGCAGCTTTAATTTCACATTTAAAGTATCTTTTCATTTAAAAAAAAAAATTATTTCAAATATCAGTATTTAACGTTTTATGTTTAAAATATCAACACAATATTAATGCATCTAAATGCCCATTCTAATGCAGCTTCTGTGTTTCCTCTGCAAAGATTAATTTTGTCAATACTGATTTTTGACTGGTAACAGCCCAAATGACTTATTATTCTAATTGACTGATTCAGTTTAAGAATTTGCCTGAAAATATGATGTACACTTTTAGAAAAAATGCTTAAAGGTAAAAATGCTCATAAAAGGTAAAAATCAATGTAAACTTATTGGAAAAGATTAATTTCTATTATTGCTGTAAACTGATCACCACACAGAATATGCATAATATCAAAAACGTTAGGAGTCAGCTGTCCACGGCAGTCCTTAAGATATCAGCACAATAACACACTCAGCAAAATATCATCTAATTATCGTTATCGATAAAATCCCAAAAATATTGAGATGCATATAATATTGCACACCCCTAACAGGTATATTTAATGTTTTGTTTAGAAAAATTTTTAAATAAATATAAGAAGTGCCCTTTTTTTCCACTTGAGCCCCTACCCCTCAAAATGTCTATGCACGTCCCTGCTTCGAAGTCCCGATCTGAATCAAAAGATTCCCGAATCCGCTCTGAAGTCTCGATCTGAATAAAAAAATTCCCGAATCTGCATCTCAATCGATTCGCGATACGCGATCTGAAGTCCCGATCTGAATAAAAAGATTCCCGAATCTGCTCTGAAGTCCTGATCTGAATAAAAAGATTCCCGAATCTGCTCTGAAGTCCTGATCTGAATAAAAAGATTCCCGAATCTGCTCTGAAGTCCCGATCTGAATAAAAAGATTCCCGAATCTGCTCTGAAGTCCTGATCTGAATCAAAAGATTCCCGAATCCGCTCTGAAGTCCCGATGTGAATAAAAAAATTCCAGAATCTGCATCTGAATCGATTCGTGATACATGCTCCGAAGTCCCGATCTGAATCAAAAGATTCCCGAATCTGCTCTGAAGTCCCGATCTGAATCAAAAGATTCCCGAATCTGCTCTGAAGTCCCGATCTGAATCAAAAGATTCCCGAATCTGCTCTGAAGTCCCGATCTGAATCAAAAGATTCCCGAATCTGCTCTGAAGTCCCGATCTGAATCAAAAGATTCCCGAATCTGCATCTGAATCGATTTGCGATACGCACTTCGAAGTCCCAATCTGAATCAAAAGATTCCCGAATCCGCTCTGAAGTCCCGATGTGAATAAAAAAATTCCAGAATCTGCATCTGAATCGATTCGTGATACATGCTCCGAAGTCCCGATCTGAATCAAAAACTTCCAGAATCTGCTCTGAAGTCCCGATCTGAATCAAAAGATTCCCGAATCTGCATCTGAATCGATTTGCGATACGCACTTCGAAGTCCCAATCTGAATCAAAAGATTCCCGAATCCGCTCTGAAGTCCCGATGTGAATAAAAAAATTCCAGAATCTGCATCTGAATCGATTCGTGATACATGCTCCGAAGTCCCGATCTGAATCAAAAACTTCCAGAATCTGCTCTGAAGTCCCGATCTGAATCAAAAGATTCCCGAATCCGCTCTGAAGTCCCGATGTGAATAAAAAAATTCCAGAATCTGCATCTGAATCGATTCGTGATACATGCTCCGAAGTCCCGATCTGAATCAAAAGATTCCCGAATCTGCTCTGAAGTCCCGATCTGAATCAAAAGATTCCCGAATCCGCTCTGAAGTCCCGAACTGAATCAAAAGATTCCCGAATCCGCTCTGAATTCCCGATCTAAATTAAAAGATTCCCGAATCTGCTTTGAAGTCCCGATGTGAATCAAAAAATTCCAGAATCTGCATCTGAATCGATTCGCGATACGCGCTCCGAAGTCCCGATCTGAATCAAAAGATTCCCGAATCCAATCTTAAATCCCGATCTGAATCAAACGATACGCGTTCCGAAGCCCCGTTTTGAACAAGGAGCAGCTAGGGCCAGGGGCGGTTCTAGACCACAGTAACTGGGGGGGGGCCAGACAGGGGCCACTTGTGCTTTTAGGGGGCACAATTTTAAAATTCATTTGAACCTACTTTCAGTATTATTCATTCAGTCATTTTTCACCATGTCATGTATAACTGCGATCCCTAGAAGTAATCTATAACAATTTCAACTAAAATGAATGTTTCATTATGTTTCATTTATTTGACAAATAATTTTGTATTGTAGTGTCAGGGGCATCATGCACTCTTTATATTTGATGGGGCACGAGTGAAATATCTCGATTCTCAAATATGTGTAAGTAAATGCAGTTTGCACCTTTATAGATTATGTTAGTTGATCTATAATGGGCGATGGGCAAAGTAGCCTAATAGTGTAATCTATTAACTTTGCATAAAAATCTGTCTTTTTACTTAAGTACCATATATGGATGTCATGCCATAAAATATTTTTAATACGACTTTGTATTTAATGTGAATTTAATAAAAACATTGCAAGTTGCAAGAACATACTCGTATGTTCATTATGTCATATAAAAATGTTTATACAATAGTATGTTCTTTTTTTGTCAATTAACCACATGTGGGACAGTAAATGAAAATCTTGAGTGCAGAACAGCAATACACAATACATATACGCATGTAATTAATTACACATTATACACTTAAGATACATTTACACAGATTAGTTAATTTATTTAATTGAAGTATCAGCGCACTACGCAATTGTGTGTAAGAGCAGTCGATCGCAGATTGTCACGACTTTTATTTTGACAGTGTCGCTGCGTCATTGGAATGCGCTCACTGTAGCGGAAGTCACTCTGACGCGCTTGTTGACAGGTTCCGGCGCGCTCTTCCGCTCTGCTGTTCGCCTGAGTGTCAGATTGCGATTATTAGTTATTGATTATTGGAATATCAGTCTGTAACATCGACGACTTCAGCCGCAGCTGGATCCGACCACAGCGGTGAACATGATAAAAGCCATTCTGATCTTTAATAATCATGGCAAACCACGACTGTCAAAGTTCTACGAGCATTATGTGAGTAACGTTAAATCATTCGCTCCTTATTATTATTATTATTATTATCATCACTTAATTACGTATCTGTTTGCTTTACACGTGGCCGTGTATGACATGATGTGTGTTGAATAATTGAACAGCTGATTTGTCAGAGAAATAAAGTATTTGGTGGGTTGTTATTACAGCTAAAATATTAACCATATATGGATTATGATAACGTAAAATGCCTTTAAATCAGTTGTCATGGAAGAATATTTGATTTTGGCCATGAAGAGCGCAGAAAATACAGAGAGAGAGAGTGTGTGTACAGTATATGTGTGTGTGTATATATGTGTGTGTATGCAGTGTGAGCGTGTGTGTGTGTGAGAGAGAGTGTGTTTGAGAGAAAGAGAGTGTGAGAGAGTGTGTGTGTGTGTGTGTGTGTTTGAGAGAGAGAGAGAGTGTGTGTGAGAGTGAGAGAGAGTGTGTTTGAGAGAGAGAGAGTGTGTGTGTGTGTGAGAGAGAGTGTGTTTGAGAGAGAGAGAGTGTGTGTGTGTATGTTAGCTGCGTTTCACTGGACGCTGTATGATGTGATGATCGAGCAGCTGACAGCGGAACAAACACGAGCCGATCACAAGAGTCTGTGAAAATGATCGTGTAACTCAAGAGTGACCTCTGACCCCGATCACATGTCAGGAGACAAAGAGCGCTCTTCAATATTTCACAGGCTGCAGCTGCTACACACACTCTCTCACATCATACACACACACACACTCACTCACTCACATCACACACACTCAAATTTTTTTTTGAATATTCGTCGAATTTAAAATAAAAATCCACATTTTAGGTGTGCGTTAAGGAGGCAGCCTTATCAGCGGCGCACGAGATGCGATGACGATGTAAGTGTCTTGCATTATAATGTTTTTCTTGGTCTATTCAGTTGAAGCCAGTGGATGCGGCGCTGCTGCGTTGTTAATTACAAATATTGCGGAAAAAGAGAACAATGCGGAGAAGATCTTGTTTACATCAAAACTGAAACCAAGCCGTTCACACAGAACGCATATTTATCACATTTCACACACACACACACAGACACAATGTGAGTGCTGTAGGAATGAGTGTGTGTGTGTGTGACAGATGTTGAGTCATGTTTATCTCCTCATACAGTACAGATCGTTTCAAAGCAGCTTCACAGTGATAAACAGCACAATAACTGCTGCAGAGTTCACCGATTATGAAAGGCCGCTTCCAGAAGACAGAAGTGTCCTTATCAGCTCACTTCAGATCCTCAGAAACACTGCATTTGACTACAATAATGAATTCCACTCCTCCTTGTCTGTGAGCAGGAAGATCCTGAAGCTGCCAGAAACAGCGACACCTGCTGCTCACAGTGAAGAACTGCTGACGTCTGTCTGTTCCTGATGCTTTCTGTGGACTCGGGGTTCATATGCGGCTCGTTAATGTCTGTTTATTCCTTTCAGACTGAAGACACAGAGCAGCAGATCATCAGAGAAACCTTTCATCTGGTTTCCAAGCGAGACGAGAACATTTGCAACTTCCTGGAGGGAGGACTGTAAGACACACACACACACACACACTCTCGCACACACACACTCACACACACACACACACACACACACACACACACTCTCACACACACACACACACACACACACACACACACACACACACACACTCACAGACACATGCGCACACACATACACACACACTCACACTCACGCACACGTGTTTCTCTGCCACTGTCACGTGATTGACGTCACTGCTCACTGTGTGTGTGTGTCTGTCTGTCTGTGTGTGTGTCTGTCTGTCTGTGTGAGTGTGTGTGTGTGTGTGTCTGTGTGTGTGTGTGTGTGTGTGTGTGTGTGTGTGTGCTCTCAGGTTAATCGGCGGCTCGGACAACAAGCTGATCTACAGACAGACAGCCAC
>NW_015664005.1:66826-70202 GCF_001515625.1 Sinocyclocheilus rhinocerous
TGTGTTTGTGTGTGTGTGTGTGCTCTCAGGTTAATCGGCGGCTCGGACAACAAGCTGATCTACAGACACTACGCCACGCTGTACTTCGTGTTCTGTGTGGATTCGTCCGAGAGCGAGCTGGGCATTCTGGATCTGATCCAGGTCACATTCAATACAAACCACACATCAATGCAAAGCTTATTTATTCAGCTTTCAGACGATGCATAAATCTCAATTTCCAAAAATTGCCCCTTATGACTGGTTTTGTGCTCCAGGGTCACATATTCTAGTGTTTGTGAGCAGAGATATTCAAGCATTAAGCTATTGTTTTTGGTAAAATGATTTAATGCAGATCTGTAGGAAGTTGTATTTTCAAACTCTAAAGCGATTCTAATACATTTAGAGACGTATTGTTTTCTGCTCTTGAAGGATCTGTAACTGTCTCTGCTCTCTCTGTGTCGCAGGTGTTGGTGGAGACGCTGGATAAATGCTTCGAGAATGTGTGTGAGCTGGACCTGATCTTCCACGTGGATAAGGTGATGCGCGCTTCACAATCGAGTGCTAGCGCTAGCCGCGGGGCGCTGACACGTCTGTTCTGTGTGTCCGCAGGTGCACAACATCCTAGCGGAGATGGTGATGGGTGGCATGGTGCTGGAGACCAACATGAGCGAGATCATCACGCAGGTGGAGGCGCAGGGCAAGATGGAGAAGTCTGAGGTGAGAGCGGCTCCGCTGCTGCATGCGCATGTCCCAGAATGCCCTTCTGTGATGCCTTAGAGATCTTCGACAGATTGTTTCAGAGCAGCAGGAAAACCACACAATCAATGATGCAGACCTCATCAAATATGAGACCAGGTCAAGACAATAGAGTCATAATTCAGATCAATAACAGAGCCGGTGTTGCTAAAGCCGTCGAGTAGAAGCACATTCAATTCAGATATAAAGCAGAAGATAAAACACTGCAAAAAATGATTCTCTTGCTTAGTGTTTGTCTTGTGTTCTAGTATAAATATCTTACATTCTTGAATCAAGATACATTTACTGTACGAGTGAAATGATTTAAGATATTAAGTCTTGTTTTCTAAAAAATAAAAGTATCAACATTTTGAAGAAATGTAATCTTAATATAATCTTAATTCAAAGGCTAAACAAGATTATTTTACTTGCACCATTAGCAGATATTTTTGCTTGTTTTAAGCAAAAACTCACAAAATGTTAAAATTTTTTACAGAAAACAAGACTAAAAAAATATGAATATTTTTGTCATGTTTCGCCTCAAACTCAAAGATAACGTGTGTGTGTGTATATATATATACATGTACACACACATGGGACATAATTTAATTTTTCTCTACTTGCCTCAAAAAAGCCAAAAATAAATCATTAAAAAAAACCAAACAGAGTTTTTGCATTGACATTAAATTCTCTGTAATGCAATAATTAAAACAATCCTGACAGTGATTTTCTTTTTATTAAAATCTGCATCATATAAAATAATTATTTAAATGAATAAAAGTTATAATCAAACAATTAATTATAATTGTAATGAATTAAATTCAGTGCGACGAACACTGCTTAGACGCTGTGAAGGTTGAGGTCTCTGCAGTATGAGAGCGTTTAAGCAGAGTCTCAATGCAAAAAGCCCTAACGCTGAAGTGAAATTAAGTTTTGATATATTTACGGTAGGAAATTTACAAAATATCTTCATGGAACATGATCTTTACTTAATATCCTAATGATTTTTGGCTTAAAAGAGAAATGTATGATTTTGACCCATACAATGTATTGTTGGCTATTGCTACAAATATACCCCAGCGACTTAACACTGCTTTTGTGCTGCAGAGTAACATATAGTGCATATATGTATCAAAGGCTCCTCTGTAGAGCTGTTGTTTCTGGCTGACGCAGCGCTCGGATCTCTCTGTGGGTCGTGACAGTCGTTCTGTATGAAGTGTGTTGATCTTGAGCTGCTGTAACTGTCTCTCTTCACTGTCTCCAGCTCTGTGCGTTTCTCTCTCTCTGCAGACCTTTGTCTTTCAGTGTCCCAGACAGGACAGGTAGACACAGGTACTGCTGAGCCCCACACACACCTCCTGAGGGCCGACAGACGCTCACACGCACCAGAGCTCCAGATCCAGCAGACCCACAACACAGCAGCATATTCATAAAGACATCAGATGATGTTTCATACACTACCAGTCAAAGGTTTTTGAACAGTGAGATTTTTTGTTTTTTAAAGAAAAAAACTCTTCTTCTCACCAATCCTGAATTCAGCAAAGCAGCATATTATACTGATTTCTCAAGATCATGTGACACTGAAGACTGCAGTAATGATGCTGAAAATACAGCTGCGCATCACAGAAATACATTACAGTTTAACAGATATTCACATAGAAAACAGCTGTTTTAAATTCTAATAATATTTCAAACTTGTACTGTTTTTGCTGTATTTTGGATCAAATAAATTCAGGCTTGGTGAGCTGAAGAGACTTTCTTTCAAAGAAAAATCTTTTGACTGGTAGTGTATATAAAGCATGTTAAACCTACGTGTTATTGATGGATTATGAAACACGGCCTGTAGATCCCAGGAGCTCAGTCTGAGTTTGTGAGGGTTTGTGCGTCTCATTTAATCTGTCGTCAGCTTCTGTAGTTTTCCTCACTCTGTTTCCATCCCGTCTGGTTATGCATGAGCAGAGCTTTGAGATCAGAGCGTTTGTTTGCATCCTGTGATGTATGGCGTGCCTGCTGGTCTGTGCTGGTCTAAGCTGGTCTGCGATAGTCTCTGCTGGTCTAGGCTAGTCTCTGCTGGTCTGTGCTGGTCTAGGCTAGTCTCTGCTGGTCTGTGCTGGTCTAGGCTAGTCTCTGCTGGTCTGTGCTGGTTCTCTGTGTAACTGTGTGTTTGTATGTTCAGGCTGGGATCACAGGGGCTCCGGCGCGTGCTGTGTCGGCCGTGAAGAACATGAACCTGCCAGAGATGCCCAAGAACATCAACATTGGGGACATCAGCATCAAAGTGCCAAACCTGCCGTCTTTTAAATAGTGAACACTGCACACGAGTGTGAAACTGTGTTTACCAGAGTCCAGCAGATCTTGAGTTGCATCACAGACGATGAAAGCACTGTGTGATGCTGTCAATTAAGTATTTATTTGATTCTTCTGTCCTCTGTGTGTGAGTGTGTGTGTGTGTGTGTGTGTGTGTGTGTGTGTGTGTGTGTGTGTGAGTGAGTGTCTGAGTGTGTGAGTGTGTGTGTGTCTCTGTGTGTCTGTGTGTGTGTGCGTGTCTGTCTGTCTGTCTCTGTGTGTGTGTGTGTGTGTGTGTGAGTGTGTGTCTGAGTGTCTGAGTGTGTGAGTGTGTGTGTGTGTGTGTGTGTGTGTGTGAGTGTCTGGGTGTGTGTGT
>NW_015664005.1:70250-78543 GCF_001515625.1 Sinocyclocheilus rhinocerous
GTGTGTGTGTCTGAGTGAGTGAGTGAGTGTCTGAGTGAGTGTGTGTGTGTGTGTCAGAGTGAGTGTGTGTGTCTGAGTGAGTGTGTGTGTGTGTGTAGCGCTCTCAACATCACGCCTGACAAACATTCCAGTATGGAAATATTTCAGTAAATGATGCTGTATATGCCTAAATGATATGACTGTGTTCAGAGTATATTTATATATGTTTTGTCTTCTCTTTTCTTATGCTGGTAGTTTTGCTTTGGTTCTTAAGTGCTGCTTCTATTTCCTTTTGCAACAAAATAAAGGATCAGATTATTTTCTTCTCTAACTCTTGTTTTCTGGGCTCTTGTGTTTGATGGAAAGCTCAAGTTCACTCAGATTTCTATAAATAGTCAAACAGTATTGTGTATTGTGGATGGTTATTAATACATTTATACACAATTAATACACAAATTACGACTCACAAACACCTGTTCATTTATTTGTTAAATAATGAAAAAAACAGGCCTAACAGGGTTTCTGCGGGTCTTAAAAAGTCTTAATTCACCTTTTCACAAATTAAGTACTAAAAAGCTCTAAAATCAGAGCAGAAAGTCTTAAATTCATAAAGTTGTGGCATTAAATGTAAAAATGAATCTCTTCCTCAGTATTTCTGTTTTGTTTTCCAGTACAAATATCTAAACAGCCTTATATATCACAATATATTTACTGGAGTTAATGATTAAAACAAGAACAAATATCTGTCAATGCAAACTTGTTTCCCTCTGAATTAAGTTGATTTTTCTGAACATTGCCTGCTCGTTTTTGTGGACAGTAAACAAAATACTACAGTAATTATGGTATGTGGGCGGGAACTATGGTTGCCATGGCGACAGTTGCGCATCAATTTCTATACATTGTTTCTATTATAGTCGTGTGTTTTGACAGTATTTAACTACACGTTCGCTTTCATCACACATTATTTACTCCGGTTATTATGTGTGGAAGTACTGAACGTCGCTGAGCGCGGTGGGCGTGTCGACGAGCTGACGTCACGCGTAACGTGCCCTTGCGCTAGGAAGGGACTGCATCTGGACGCGAAAAGAAACGAAACGAGCGATGAGTTCAATAATCCCAGAGACACAGAGGTAAACACATCGATTTACTACGATCTCGCGGTATTTCTGCCGAGTTTATACTCTATACTGATGTGAATGTGTCTGACAGAGAGATGCTCGTTTAACACATTATTACAGCCACTGATCAATAACTGTAACTGTAATAATTCATATATGATAGTCAGAGCTGGGTAGATTATTTACAAATTGTAATCCGTTACTGAGTCCAAATTACATGACAAAAATTGTAGTTAGTGGCGTAATCACTTAAAACACATTTTAAGTCATATTATCAGAGTACTTGAGACTTTAGACCTAACTAACGTTAATAATCTTGTACCATGTTGATATAAAAATGCAAAGAGTAAGAAAATATAGTTCATTTGTTCTTATCAACAACATGAAGTGCATTAAACATTATTACGTCAAAGTTTGCAGGCAGTTTATGAGTTGAATGAAAAGCTAATAATTAATTAAATCATAAAAATGTTAAGTTAAATCAAATAATTTTAAAATGAATCAAAATAAAACACTTACTGAAAAAAATTATATATTTTATTTGTTTACCTGCATGTCATGTGACCATAACCAACATCAGAGAACCAATGAACATGCAGATGTGTTTAATTATTTACAATCTCAGGGGTACTTCAAATAAAAATATAATAGGTGACAGAGGATCAGATGAGAAACAAGTTGGTGAATTTGTGCATTTTAATGTGTTTGAAAGACAAACGCCCTCCAAAGTAATAGCCTTCATTGTAAAATAACCGATCGAGTGATAATTCAATAACGCAATAAGCCCCAGTGTCAGTGTACAGTGAGTTTATAACAGCTAAGGGGTGTTGTTAGGCGCGACGCGAAGCTGTTATAAATTCACTGTATACCACGGCTTCACGGGGCTTATTGCTTTTATAAAACGGTTATTCCATATACGTAGTAAGGTTTCACAAAATAAAACAGAGCAAATAAAGTGTAATGATATTAATAAAAACAGTATTCTTCCACCAAACAATGTAGCTCCTCAGAAACAGTTGTGGTTGCTGTGAGTGTGTGTGTGAGTGTGTGAGTGTGTGTGTGTGTGTGATGCTGATGCTCTGTGTTACTCAGGAGGAGCGCTCCTTCAGTGAGGAGGAGGAGGAGAAGCTCCAGAGCGGTCTATCTCTGGAGAAACACACTCTTCATCTGCTGCTGGAAACCCTGTCCTTCATCCTCGAGCAGGTCCAGCCTTTACTCCTTCTTCACCAGTAACCGCTGCGGTCCGCTCTAAACATCTGCCAGCATCTTAAACACACACAGTCCCAACATATTATAAACATGGTATTTTCAGTTTCGCTTCACCATGTTCAGTCTCGTTTCGCTTCTTTCAGAGTTCTAAATTTTGTTTGTTTTTGCTCAAAACGTGCAAAAATATCTTAAAAATATTCAAAGACTAAACAAGATTATTTTTCTTGCCACATTGGCAGATATTTTTGCTTGTTTTAAGGAAAAACTCACAAAATTTTTAAATGTATTTATTTTTCAGAATCAGAATCAGAATCAGAATGAGCTTTACTGCCAGGTATGTTTACACATACGAGGAATTTGTTTTCGTGACAGAAGCTTCCACAGTGTAACAGAATGACAGTGACAGAACAAAAAACACAGATAATAAAAAATAGAACAAGTAAATAAGGAATAAAAAATATACAAATCGACAATTGTATGTATTCCATATACGTAGTAAGGTTTCACAAAATAAAACAGAGCAAATAAAGTGTAATGATATTAATAAAAACAGTATTCTTCCACCAAACAATGTAGTTCCTCAGAAACAGTTGTGGTTGCAACAAAGTGGTTGCCGAGCAACACACAAATGTAAACAAAGGTGTATGTTACTTTGTAGAGTCCTTTACAACAGCTTCGAACACGGCTCAGCCAATCAGAATCAAGGACCGGAACTATCTGTTTTATAATATTGCTATTGTGTGTATTATATGTAACCATGTAATCCATTAAAAAGTAACTGTAGTCTGATTACTACGGTGGCTCAGAGAGCTCAAGCGCTGCAACTTCAGAAAACACGTGCAAGTAGAAAAAGCACCAGCAAATTATGAAAACATCTTCATCAGTTTGACAGCACATGCGCTGCAAATACTCACAACACAAACAAATACAGAAACACGCAAGTCGCACAAACCACAAAATCACTACAACAAAACCATTTTTTGTTTTTATTTATTTTTTACATAATAAATGTATTTATTAATTAATCAATGTTAATACCATAGGCTATGGTTAATTTTTTTAGAGGAAGTTGTAATCCAGTACGTAATCCAGATTACGACCCTGCTCTGCTGAGAATATTCTCTGTCTCTGTGTCTGTTCTCCTGCAGCATTAAAGAAGCCGTGACTCACATCAACTCCATCGACAGCAGCAAGTTCTCCAGACTTCTGTCCCGCATTCTGCAGAAGCTCCACCTGAAGGTGAGTGTGTGTGAGTGAGTGTGTGAGTGAGTGAGTGAGTGTGAGTGTGTGTGTGTGTGAGTGTGTGTGTGTGTGAGTGTGTGTGAGTGTGTGTGGATGGATTGCCTGAGGGAAGAAACTGTTCCTGTGTCTGGTCGGACACAGGAACAGGAGTTTTTACAGAAAACAAGACTTAATATTTTAAGTAATTTCACTCGTACAGTAAATGCATCTTGATTCAAGAATGTTTCGATATTTATACTAGAAAACACAAACACTAAGTAAGAGAATCAGTTTTTGCAGTGTATACATTGTTTTAATAAAGTTGCATAAGTAAAATATATATTGCTGACATATATGGTTGCTACATATAATAACATAAACAAATATTATTAACATACAGTATGCACATGTAAACACATTACTATGTCAATTTTATATATGTTATACACTTATATATTCATCTACCCAAAGAATATATATATATATGTGTGTAAAATTATAGATATGGCCTTATAGTTAACATATATGGCAATATTACATGTCATATATTACATTTCTGTTTGGGTGTTTATGAAGAGATACTTGAAAAGTGCTTAAATTATGTGAAATTACAAAATAATTTTAAAGTGTTACATTTTTCAATATTTTTTCAAGGTCTCCTCCTAACCAACAGAATGCATCATATTTAATATTTTAAGAAAGTTCCTAAAAGAGAATCAAGATGAAATTGAACCGGATCTGTTAAATCTGTCACCACCCGCACAGAAAGAGAGATACCAGCACAAACTAAATAAAATTAATAAAGACAAGTCGTACTGTTCAGCTTCTGTTTTAGCATCTCTGAATAAGCATTATATAGGAAGTTTGTTTGTATTTATATTCATATTGCAGGAATGACCTGGTGTTAATATTGAGTCTGTATGAATGCGTGATCCGATGTAAAGCAGAGGATTTCTCTCTGCAGGCCGTGTATCACAACCTCAAACCAGCGTCTCTCAGACAGCAGCTGGAGAACATCAGCGTCCAGCCGGAGAAAGCTGAGGTGTTCGCTCAGGTTTGGGCTTCAGCTGCTCCAGACGTGCTGCAGAAGATCAGACTCGGCATATTTGCCCCAAACAAGGTGAGTTCAGGCTCAGTTCTGGATGTCTGCATGAATCTGAGGTCTGACCCATATCTCCGCCCAATCTGAACCTTCGGGAGAGTTTTCACGAAGATGAGATCCTTAATTCATGTCAGATCTGATTCAGAACCGTGAAGAGTGAACAGTGGAGTCTGACTCATGAACAAATGACTCTCTGAACGATTCCTTTGTAATGAATCGGTCAAAAAGACTCAAACTCCCTTCAGTGTGAATAGTTGAATAACTGAGTCATGAACAAATTACTCTCTGAACGATTCCTTGTAATGAATCAGTCAAAAGACTCACAAACAACAGACTCACGGACTAATGACTCTACGCTCCTAAAATTAAAGGTTCCTAAAGGGAGTTTTCACAGTAATTCTTTAGAAGAACCGTTTTAGGTTCTCCAAAGAACCTTTCAGTGATCAGTTCTTAAAAGAAACATATTTTCTTAGTGTGAAAAACATTTTTTTTTAATAATCTCTTGTGCATTTGAAAGGTTCCATGGATGTTAAAGCCAGTTGTTATTAAGAGTGTATCAGGAGCATCTGAAGTGTTATTATTGGCTTCATTATATTAATGTCTATTAATAATCTGTGTCATCTCTGGTCCTGTAGTTACGCTGTAGATCAGCGTCAGATCTGAACATCAGCGTGTGTTTGAGCTCATGGTGTAGTTCAGTGTGTCTCTTTTTTTGAACAATGGAAAGCTTATTCATTCAGCTTTCAGATGGTGTATAAATCTCAATTTCGAAAAATTGACCCTTATGACTGGTTTTGTGCTCCAGGGTCACATATGGGCTACATGTTTTTTATTAGGTAAACCATGTTCAATAATATTAATAAAATATTTTTCTACATTTGTTGGAGATCTTTTAATTATGTCCCAGTGTTTATGGCAGTGTGTCACAGTTGTAAATATCTAAAGAAATCATTAGATTTCAAGGTAAAGCTAAGTTGAGTGTGTTTCTCGTGTGTTTTCCAGCTGGATCTTGTGGGTTGGCAGCTCAATCTGCAGATGGCTACATCGGCTCGGAGCAGACTGAAAGCGCCGCATGCCGTCCTCAATCTGGGGCTCCGGACGGAGGACGACACCGAGGTAAACGCACACGCTTCTCAGCTTTCAGATCAACACACACAGAGGAGAAGCTCGTGCATTCCAGTGTTTTCTGTGTGAACGGAGAGACGGAGCTGCAGTTCCTCCGACGCTCAGAAGGTGGTGCTGTGGCTGCATGTGTGTGTGTGAGAGCGTGTGTGTGTGTGTGCATGTGTGTGAGTGCATGTGTGTGTGTGTGAGAGTGTGTGTGTGTGTGTGTGTGTGAGAGAGTGTGTCTGTGTGTGTGTGTGTGAGTGTGTGTGTGTGTGTGTGTGTTCTTCAAATGCAGATCAGAGGTCTAAAGCTCTGCAATCAATCCCTGCGAGCGAGTTCAAGGCTTCTGTGGATTTGAGCTCACGCTGAGTGAACGTTTCAGGAGCTAAAGACTCAATGTGAAGAACAAAAACCATGCATTATCTGTCCTGAACTAGAGCTGAGCTCATTTACTAGTCATAATAATATCAAATCAAATTTTAATTATAATGCACAATAAAAAACAACAGTAGTCGCTGCTGTCACTAAAACGGACACTATATAGGCCACAATGCAATGAAAGGAGGAGACAACAAAACACTAATAAATGTGTCCCTGGAGCACAAAAGCAGTGTTAAATCGCTGGGGTATATTTGTAGCAATAGCCAACAATACATTGTATGGGTCAAAATTATACATTTCTCTTTTATGCCAAAAATCATTAGGATATTAAGTAAAGATCATGTTCCATGAAGATATTTTGTAAATGTCCTACCGTAAATATATCAAAACTTAATTTTTGATTAGTAATATGCATTGCTAAGAACTTCATTTGAACAACTTTAAAGATGATTTTCTCAATATTTAGATTTTTTTGCACCCTCAGATTCCAGATTTTCAAATAGTTGTATCTCAGCCAAATATTGTCCGATCCTAACAAACCATACATCAATGGAAAGATTATTTATTCAGCTTTTGACTGTGGGTCCAGGGTCACAAATGATTCAACCTTAGACTCTAGAAAATAATTACGCAATTAACGTTAATAGATTATTTTACAGTTTTGCACTAAAGATATGTCTCTGGTGAAATAATATGATGCATTATAAAGGTCCTCATAACTGTATAAGCTGTATTACACGTCATAACCTGAATATAAGACGCACATTAAAACAGATTTATAGGTGCTCTTTTCCTCTTTTGCATGTCGCTTTGGATAAAAGCATCTGCTAAATGCATGCTCGTAACAGATAAGATAAGAACAAACACATTACAGTGACATTCAAAGCATTGCATCAAATGAAGGCTGATTTGAATCAATACAGACTGAAGAACGTGTTTCTCAGCGTGGCACTGAGCTGAGATAATCATGTGATTCTGCGGTGTTTGTCTCTGTATATCGGTCTCTGTCTGGGTTTGTTTGCCGTGATGAACGCTTGTATTAATGCAGTGCAGAGAAAAGCATGAAGAACCGTCGTGTTTCCCGTCTGTCCCTCATCACGTCACAGCTCCTCTGAAGAGACGGAGGTTCACTCCTGTGAGTCTGTGCTGTATTCTGTGTTCTCAGAGCTCCATCGAAGCAGCAGGCGTTTCTCCTTTGTTTTTCTGGGTTGGGTCACGGAGGAGCGGAAACTCTTTGTTGAATCCTCGCTCGTTCTGCAGCGACCTCGTTCTCCGTCAGCGTAATTAAACATCTCGCTGAACGCTCACATCCGCACAGAAACTCTCCAACCCCGATCTCAAGTTCTTCACGCTCCTGTCTAACACTGTGTGTTCTACATCGCAGTATTTTCTGGGATGTTATCGTTAATGTAATTAGACAATATTTTGCTGAGTGTGGTTTCGGCCCGTTCTGGACTGATGACTCAAAGCTTTTCATATTCTGTGCCAGAAATCAGCTTTTCCATTAAGGGCCGACATTTGCCCTCTTAAACTGATCTCCAGGGCATTTGATCTTTATAAGGCCAGTGTTTTCTAATATTTCTGTATTTCTAATTTCTATATGCATCATCTTTTATCTCACATTCTTACATTTAATCAATAAATTCAATTAGAATAAGACACACTGTAGGCTGTTACCAATCAAATTAAATCAATGTCAGTAAAATCCAGTTTTACACTGCAGAAGAAGCGTTTAGATGAAGTTACACAGTAATTACAATTGCATAAATAATGCAAAATGAGATTAATGCTCCTAAAATAATATTTTGAATATTGAAATATGAAATTAGATAATAAAAAAAAAAATGAAAATATACTTTAAATATGAAACTAAAAGACTAAATGTGACCCTGGAGCACAAAACCAGTCATAAGGGTCAATTTTCTGAAATTGAGATTTATACTGAATAAATATATGAATAAATAATCTTTCCATTGGTGTATGGTTTGTTAGAATCGGACAATATTTGAAAATCTGGAATCTGAGGGTGCAAAAAAATCTAAATATTGAGAAAATCATCTTATTATGAATGAATGTTAAATAAAGTACATAAAATAGGCCTACAAGAATTTTTTTTTTATTCATCCCACAAGTCTTGTAAGTCCATGTATTTTATTGTTATTATTATTATTATTGG
>NW_015664005.1:78565-89363 GCF_001515625.1 Sinocyclocheilus rhinocerous
TGGACGAGGCCTCTCATGTCCACATGCCGGAGGCGTCTTGAGGAGCGTCTAGGTGACCGTCTGGAGGAGACTGTGAGACTCTCTGTGTCTCTCTCGTTTTGTTACAGTAATTCTAGTGTGTTGCTCTTTAATTACGGAACCGTCTTGTTTGTAGTCAGCTTTTATAAAGAGCCGTTCACACAGAACACATTTTTGCATTCCATCGCGCTACTTTTCCAGTGTTTTTCTATGTAAATGTGATTGAAGGATGTGTTTGATGCTCGCATCTTTTGCAGAACCTTGCGCATGAAACGCTGTTCTAGAAATGCTTCGGTCGAGTTGAAAGAAGTTCTAGACCTTGTGTTTTTTTCCGAGAGAGCTGAACTGGATGATGACATCATCAATTAATTGACTTTAGCTGGAAAAATGACTCTTTGCATTATTGAGAAACTATTTTTCTGTTGACACCGTAAAGCTGCTTTGGCACGATCAGTAAAAGCACTATATAAATAAAGGTGGCTTGACTTGACTTTCTCCATTGCACTGCCCACAAAACCAATTCTGTGTTCGCTTGTATTGTATATAATCCGATATTTTATCCCTGAAATCCACTTATAATACTACAGAAGATTTTTGTCATGTTTTAGGGTGTTTTCAGAGCTGGAACCTGCTGTTCGATCCCTTAGTTCAGTTCATTCAAATATATATTCATCGCACAAAAACTATCAGTCCGAGATGGGCTAAAATTAACTCCGGAGTGGTTTGGTTGTGGTCAGAAAGCAATCCGACCCAACGGATCGATGAACCAAACTCTATCATAATTCATAATGGGAAATGCGGTATTTAAAGAGATAGTTCATCGAAAAATGAAACCCTCAAGTCGTTCCAAACCTGCAGGATTTTCTTTGTTCTGCTGAACACACAAAAGGATATTTTGAAGAATGTGGATAACCAAACAGTTTCTGATTTCCATTGACGTAAATTGTGTTTTTTCTATACTATGGAAGTCAATAGGGACAAAAAACCTTTTTGGGGTGAACTATAACGTTAATGAGCTTCAGTGTCTGTCAGTTAACGCAGTTATAAACCAGCACATCTTGCTAATTGGTTCATTATGAGAATGCTGTCGTGATGAAACACTGTAACGATTTAAGTTCCTGTTGGAGGAAGGAGCATTCGTGTGTCACTCTTCAGCATTGCATCCTGGGAAAAGGATCTTCTCAGTTGAGCTGCTTCGCCTGCGGTGATGCTCTGAGCGGGAGATCCTTCCCAAAATCACATCAGAAATGGAGGCTTTGCACTTCTCGTCTCTGGCCCGGAACAGAGTTTTGATGAAGAGGGGTTTTGTTGTTGTTGCTCTGTTCTAACCATCAGTCATTATAATCCAGATCACAGTCTGTAACCGCAACAAAACCATTCCTTGCAGGTTTCATCTGCAGACTTTGAATCGCAGCCGTGTGAATGTGGGATAAACCGAGTTTAACTCGTACCGAAGGCCTCGAAAGATGAAGATCCCTGCTGTTTATTCCTTTCTGTGTTGCTTTTCATCATCAGCTTTCAGGCAAATGTGCTTCTCTCATCAGCGGCGCCCGCTGAGCTCCATCAATTATTAAAGCGCATCTGAATCTTTCTGGAGCTGTTTACCTGTTTATGCAGCCAGAAACGTGTGTCTTATATAATTCAACCCATCAGGGACGTTCGGCAGTCTGTCGATCTATTCTTAGCTCTGTGAGGTCCATAAATTAATCTTCAATGTGATGTTCAGTGCTGATATCAGTCCTGTACTTCATCTGGAGGATGGAGAATATCTGCCCATGATCACACATTAACCCTGGAAAGCCTGACATGAGAAATAATAAATAATGGAACAGTTCAGACAAAACACAAAACAAAACTTTGCATATGTGTTAATGTATTTGATCCATCAGGCTTTTATGGTTCTGATACATTGAGAATATGGAGGAAAAAGCAGCTCAATTTTATTCAGAGACTCAAACTGAGCAACAATATAAATTTTCTGCAGATGCTGATATTTCTATGATGAAATTCTGATGCTTGTGATGTATAGTCAGTGAGATGTTTCTAAGAGTACGCTGCAAAAAATGATTCTCTTAGTGTTTTTGTCTTGTTTTCTAATATAAATATCTAAAAAATTATTGAATCAAGATTAATTTACTGTACAAGTAAATGACTTCAGATATTATGTCTTGTTTTCTGTAAAAAAAAAAAAAGTTTATTTTTCCTTAAAACAAGCAGAAATATCTGCCAATGGCGCAAGAAAAATAATCTTGTTTAGCCTATTTTTCTTACCCCATTAGCAGATATTTCTGCTTGTTTTAAACAAAAACTAATAAACTTTTTATAATTTTTTTTTTAGAAAACAAGACTTAATATCTTAAATCATTTACTTGTACAGTAAATTAATCTTGATTCAAGAACGTTTAGATATTTATACTAGAAAACAAGACACAAACACTAAGATATTTACGGTAGGAAATTTACTAAATATCTTCATGGAACATGATCTTTACTTAATATCCTAATGATTTTTGGCATAAAAGAGAAATGTATAATTTTGACCCATACAATGTATTGTTGTCTATTGCTACAAATATACCCCAGCGACTTAACACTGCTTTTGTGCTGCAGGCTCACATATATGAAACGAGACTAAAAGTCTTAATTAATGAGTGAGTCATTTATGCAAATGATTCATTAAAACGGTTGATTCATTCAGCAACAAGGCAACTGACTCTCTTCAATGAATCATTGATTTGTGCAAAAAAGTGGATTCACTTACTAAGTAATGTTTTGTTTGGAACTATTTTTGTTTTGCTAAATAGAGCAAAAATGACAATACTGACAGTATCACATCTGTGATCGCGCTGATATTCTAAACAGCATGTGATATTGATTATATCATGTAGAAATGTAAGACAAACTCATACAGGGGCATTTTCAGGCCATTCTAACTGCATTCTACTAGGACAGTGTGAATGATCAAAATGTGTTTTGGTTTAGATTTTTGTAAAGTGAGTGACATAATGTCAGCTGCTGCATCGTTAAAACAACAATTGTGTCACTATTGCAGGCGATGCTCCTGCTTACAGAGGATCGGCGGGGCCCCTGGGGGCCCATGGCATTGTGTGCCGCTTTATCCCTCTGTTTACCGCGGTAGAGAGCAGCAGAGCGTGATGTCACATCTTTGTCTGTCTTTTGAGGGGTCTGGCTGGAGTTCAGCGCGGGGCCGCATTTCTGCGCAAATCAGACCTCTGTGTGTGTGTGTGTGTGAGTGTGTGAGTGTGTGAGTGTGTGCGTGTGTGTGTGTGCGTGTGTGTGTGTGTGTGTGTGTGTGCGTGTGTGTGCGTGTGTGTGTGAGTGAGTGTGTGTGTTGTGTGAGTGTGTGTGAGTGTGCGAGTGTGCGTGTGAGTGTGAGTGTGCATGTGAGAGTGTGTTTGAGAGTGTGCGTGTATAAATATTTATTTTATTTAAAAAATAAAACAATTAGTTTACTACATTGCCTTTACTGTAAACTTAAACTTTTTATACTTTCTTTTTTTGAAATGCTTTCACTTCAGCAATAATCTGTCATGTGTCTTCTTGACAAAGCGACCAAGACTTGGGTCTGAATTCCGAAGCATTCAGGAATTACAACCATGCTGTAACAAGCATTGATTAACAAGTGTTCTGTTTTCAGTGAATACAACGGCTAAAAAATACAAATTGTGCCTGTGTCCAAATATATATGGACCTGAGTGTGTATGTATAAATGTGTGTGTGTTATATTTTTAGAATTGTTTTATTCTTTTCAGACTCTCTCAGTCCACGAAGTATCTGCGTATCAAGGATGAGGAGGACGACATTGATGTAAACAGCGTTATTTCAGGTGAGCGTTTAAGTGTTTCTCCAGTGACTGACGCTCACAGTCGCTCTTGAGCAGAAAACACTTCTGCTTTTGTAAATCCGGCAGTTGTTTCTCTGTAATTATTTGTTGGTTTGATGCGATGTGATGTGAGCACATGTGTCTCTTCCCCAATTTTTAATGTTTTGATTTGAAATGGTTGAAGTCGTTTGGAGGATCCGCTGGTCTGGAGTGAAAGAGGCACAGATAATGACTGCAGATATTGGTTCAGATGAACTCTTTGGCCCGGTTTTGTCCCGCTGAGATGCTGGTTTTGGCCTGGTTCTGCTGTGATCTTCAGTGAGGAGCAGATGGTCTGGAGTGAAAGAGGCACAGATAATGACTGCAGATATTGGTTCAGATGAACTCTTTGGCCCGGTTTTGTCCCGCTGAGATGCTGGTTTTGGCCTGGTTCTGCTGTGATCTTCAGTGAGGAGCAGATGGTCAGTATCTGATGGTGTCGAGAGACGGCTGATCTTCCGCAGAGACTCTACACATTTACAGTTGAACATCATATTCCTGTGGGATACGAGTGTTGAAGGTTTTAGGTGTCAGTTTAACGGAGCTGTGACCTTTACTTGAGAAAAATCGTTTTACGTACGTAACATACGCTTGTACAATTACACTAAAAGAGCTTTGATAATGAAGTAGCTAAAAACAAAAAATGAAACAATCTCAATTCACGTTTTGATACAGCGTCTGGTCATGTTCTCAGACTTCAGCTGGAGTTTGCTGTGAATCCTGTTGTTGGTTTTCTAGCAGACTGGAATGAATTGGTCTCATGAGCGAGCCGTGTGTTTAGACGAAGCGTGTCACGTGACGTTCTTTCTGGAGGATTCACGCTCACCTTCGGCCAGAAATCTGTGCCAGAAACTCATCTGAACATCAGACAGTAAACAGCATCGTGTGTGTTTCCTCCTGAGGACGCGCTCATTACAGTCTCACTCACGTTAGATGTAGGCCAGAGGAGAAACAGACGAGCTTTATTAGAGCCAGCGCTTCGTCAGCCGCTCGTATGCTAATGACAGACGCGTGTTTTAATGAGGCCACGGCACTGCATTATGGGAATCATCTGAAGTTTGGCTAACGAGTCCTGTTATCATCCTGTGAGCCAGTAAACTATTTTAACCCTCTGGTGCTGCTCACTTGGATGTTTTTTTCTCTCAATGAAATGAATGTACTATATTTTAGTTCAGTAGTGGTTTTTATTTAATATTTTGTATTTTTAGGGGATTTTATGGTACTAAAATATATTTATGGAATAGTTGTGATCCATTTATTACCTGTTAACCAAATTTTGAGCATTGCCCTGAAAATTAAATATCCACCTTAAACTGTCATAAATCTTATGTTTGGTCTGTTTTTAAAGAAGACATTTGGCAGATTATTGCTGAAGTGAAAAAAGTTTAAAAGTTTATGTATATTATTATGAAAAATATGCATTTTCCAAAACATGTTTTATACTCTAAAACTGCACAAAAGCTATAAATCAAAACAAATTGTGTTCCAAATTTGAGGTTGATATCACAAAAAATGAGCTTTCAGTCAGATTTAGTTTGGTCGCAGTACTGTTTCCACTAGATTAAATTTGCTTCCTATTTGTTTCCAGTGTGTTATTTTTGACAATTGTGACCATTTCTGAAGGAACATTCAACCTTTTCGAATCATGTCCATGATTTTGTGTGTGTGTGCGTGTTCACACAGCAAGTGCCTAAACCTTTTCAAAGTTTTGTACAATTCCGATGATTAAAAAATCTAAAAAAGTAACATTTTTCATTTAAAAATGACCAACGAGCACCAGAGGGTTAATTTAGTGTTGAAGTATGTGAAACACTGCTGTTAGATACTCAATATGTTAAGAGCATTGAATGACAATTCAGTTTGTGAATTATAGAAATACCACATTTGGCAAACATGCTTAAATACAAAATCGAGTAGTTTGTGCAGTTCTTCTGTAAATCACATAAATATTAACCCATGTCAGTTGTGCTTTTCTCCAGATGTTTTTCTCTTGGTTTGACGTGAACGTGATGAAACTGAGCATGTGCGGCCGGATCGTTTCCCATTAAATGAGAAGCAGACGGTCACGGGTCGAGCTGTAATGTGGCGAGACTCGAGTCATGAACGAGTCACTCTAAAAAGAGTCGTATGAAGATCTGTGTTTTAATGAGACGACCACAATGCATCTGTGCTTCGACTGAACTTTGATGGGAGCGCTGGTATTTGAGCCTTAATTTCTCCAAGAAACGTTATTTAGCACAAAAGATTTGTGTCTCGGCCTCATGGTCTTCAGAAGGAGATTTGAGTCTGAAAATGAAGCTGATTTCAAGGGTTTTGTCTCACCATTGTGGTTTTTCACCGTTTTAATCACCATTTTCATTGCCTTTTTTCAAATCAGGGATATTATAGTTAACTAAAACCATAAAAAAAACATTTTTGTTTCTTGAAATAAACCTTAAGTGAAATAAAATAAAATATATATTTTTCAGCTAGTTGCCAAAGCAACATTTCTCATTTTGATTTAGTTTTATTATTTTACATACTTTTTTTTTCCAAGTCAAGTCAAGTCACCATTATTTATATAGGCTTAGCGCTTTTTACAATGCAGATTGTGTCAAAGCAGCTTTACAGTATTAAACAGAGAAATAGTGTGCCGTTCTCCTCTGGCCAGATGAAACCAGCAGTTTTCAGTTGTAATTAGGAGAATATTTCAATATTTCATGTTGTTGACTTGTGTCACACATTATGAAATTATTAAAATTAAGAAAAAAAACTTTGAAATACTGAAATAACTAAAACTGAAATAAAAATTAAAAACTACAGGCATATTTAAAGAAAAGCACTAACACAAAATTACTAAAATGTTAACGTTAATTAAGATGAAAACTGAAATTATAAAAAATTAAATCTAATTCAAAATATTGCAAATAAAATATTAAATATAGCTGCAAGCAGCGATTACCGGGGTTCAAGCACTTAAGGCATTTAAGCACATAAGGAAAAAGACATTGTGTTAACATGGCTGTAACCAACTAAATCAATTATTTAAAATAGCATTTTTGGCAAATGCAGGTAATTTACCAAAGAAATATGATGATTTGTAACAGTTATGACTGTTCTAGCGCCACCTATGGTGGAATTTCCATAAAATGTTGCATGCTTGTTTAGAATCATCAGTCGCATATGCTCACCTAGTTTCATGAAGTTTTGAGTTTTTGTTTAGGATTTTATAGGATTTTTGGGTATAATTGACCATGTCCCTTTAAAAGTGACCCTGTTGTAGCTTACCAAAGTGTAAAATTCTATATTTTTTTGATAATGATAGATATAGAGGGTCCAGAGAATTGTACTGCAGTGGTTTTGTTGCAATTGAGCGAAAAACCTAGGACTAGTTCGCAAAAGTATCTTTTTTAAATAATCTTTAATATTTAATGAACAGTTTGATTGACAGCATTGATCCCAGAGGCAAAGTTGTTAAGAATGAGGAGATCTATCATATGATATGAAGATCTAGTGTATGTGTGAATATATTAACTTTTTTTTTAGAATTAAAGTCGTTTTCAATTGAAATGGTGTGTTTTTGAAGTCTTTTTTGTTATAGCACCACCTATGGTCCGATCTCGATGAAACTTTGCATGCTTGTTAAGAGCCATCTGACACATGTTTTCACCAAGTTTCGTAAAGTTTTGAGTTTTCCTTTAGGTTTTATAGGCTTTTGGGTATATTTGGCCACGCCCCTTTTCTAAATGACCCTGTTATAGGTAATCAAAGGACATAATTAAATTTTTTAAATAATTATTGATCTAGAGAGTCCAAAGAATTGCGCTGCAGTGGTTTGATCGAGATTGAGCAAAAAAACCTAGGACTAGTTCGCAAAAGTAGGTTTTTAACCTAATTGAGAATATTTAATGAACGATTTGGTTGATAGCAGTGGTTCTTGAGGCAAAGTTGCGCATTCTGAGGGGATCTGTCAAATGATATGCATTTTGACTAGATGTGTGAAATATTGTGCAATATACAATCATTGATACACTTGAAAAATGCGATATTGCCCCCCAGTGGCCGATTTCTTTCAAAATTCTTACAGACCTTTAGGGCCATGGGTCGAACATGCCCACCGAGTTTCGTTCCGATCGGCCTTCGTTAACCTTGTCTAATAGGTGCTCAAACTTCATTGGCCATGTTTTTTGAGATACGCCAATGTCCTCATAGACCCCTGTGGCACATTGGATAAAGACACTGCATACCAATTTTCAGGTCAATTGGACTAACTCTTGCGTAGTTATAGCTGTTTTTATGTTTTTCCCATCTTATAGTGCCACCAAGTGGCAGAGCTGGGCAATATTTTTTATTTGACCAAAGATTGAGCTCTTACACATGTGTACAGAGTTTCGTGAAGATATCTCATTCCGTTCAGGAGTTATAGCCATTTTAGTAAAAGGGGCCCCGCCCCTAATGGACATTTTGGCGTCCCTATGCGACAGAGAGTCGAAATTTCAACTTTTTTTGATAATTATTGTTATTCACTGTCCAGAGAATATTTCTGCAGTGGTTTGGTTCCGATCGGGCGAAAAACCTAGGACTAGTTTGTAAAAGTAGGTTTTGAACATAACTCAATTTTCGAGTCTACGACAAACGGTCTAGAAGTTATGAGCAGTTTTCAATCGCTGTAGCGTCCCCTATAGGCCGATTGGGCCAAGTCTTTGGATCTGAGTGGCAGTCAATACTGCTACCTTCTGACAAAGTTTCAGCTCTCTATGCAATACTATTCACTGTGAACACGAATGAAGACGGCAAACACAGCTGGTTTTGATTGCTTGTTTTCTGCACTGTTGCACAAATAATAAGCATTTTGAATAGCAATTATTTATCGAATCATCAGAACTAGACTCATATGAATGGAAGGTGCACTGGTTTCGGACGTCTGGTCATATTTCCGCAGTTTTCCCAGCAGTGTCTGGAGGACCAGAGTTTTGATGTGTTTCTGGAGGAGGAGAGGCCTCCCATCCGTCTGTCAAGGTGAAGCCTCTGAGCGAGCGCGGGACAATCGCGGCGTTCTCTACTGTACAGCGGCGCAGTGGGACGAGCGTGTGAAAATCCGCTTTGGCCCCGTTCCATTCATCCCGCTTTAGGGACACAAGAACCTCAATAGAACAATGAGGCTTTTTCCCCTCGACGGCTCACAAACAAAACAGCTGCGTGAATCCAGGCCGCTCTGACAGTCACGTCAACCTGACGCTCTGTGCTCTTATTGAACCAAAACAGAGGATGTGGCTTATTCTAATACAGGAAGCGCAGTCTGTCCGGCTCGCTGCATCTTTACTAAACAAATGAGAGAGAGACGAGAGCCTTTCCCTCCGTTTAAAATAGAAACTTGAATTTTCTGTAAAGCTGCTTTGCAACTATTTGTATCGTGAAAAGCGCTATACAAATAAACTTGAATAGAATTGAATTGTTCCAGTTTCTCACTTGAATGGAGTTTGGATCAGTTTGAATGGAGTGGAGGAGTTTGAATCATTTGATTCAGTGATTCAGTGAGTCTATTCTGCACTCGACTCTCTCCTCGTTCAGTCGTGTTTGATAGAGTCGCTTGAGTTTCTTCAGCTTTATTGTGTCTATCTGGAGTCTTTCAGTGTCCGTGTTTGTTCTTCATTTTTTCAATGTGAATTTGGCCATTTGAGCGACACTACTGTAGGCTAATATTTCCAGCTGGAGATGCTGTTTTTCTCACAGACGTATTCTTATGTGTTTTTGTATTTTTATGTGTTGTTTGTGTCTAAATGCTGCAACCAAATTGCATTCGGGAAATGAAATGGAGTCATTCTATTGTAAAAGACTCCCGGCCTTGATTTTGATATTTTTATGTTTAGTGAAAGAAATGCATGAATGAAGAAAACAATCCAAAATATTAGATTATTTACGGAGTAGTGCCACTGAAAATGTGCACACTTTACTCCTGGAGCTGGATTGAGATCCCAGTATCTCTGGAATTGAATCATACAGGTCCTGAAAAATGGAAATATCAAAAGATAAGTTTGTTGAGAATCAAAATCTAAAACGATATGAAGATATCTTTAATACTTCTTGAGTTACAGCCATGCAAACTATGGAAAAACAAACACGAAAAGTGCTCATTTCCAATTTTTGAACGGTCACCATTGGCAAATAATGCAACACAGATTACTAAAGTCAACAGATTTCACTAATAGAGCTACCAATCTCTGTGTGAAAATAATATAATGATGCTGCCATCTTTCTGAAGTCATTTTATCCTCCGGTAATTTGGCTCTGAATCTCAGGTGATCATTGTCATTTTGACCCCCCTCTACAAAACAGTGCATTGCTCAGTAAATATTCATCCATGACATTTAATATTTTGGCTTTCTTAAACATTTATGTTTGTCTTTCTTCTAAAAAAAAAATCAGAAGTTTGAGCTGGGGAAGTTTCTGAAATGTGGTTGTTTTGACAGGGAATGACACAACAATCAGATGAGCCGTTTGCTCGCATATTTCATCTTAATCGGCCATATGCTGAGCATTTCTTCATAAAGAGCTTTAGAGCTAAAAATACTCAGCGAGGCTTTATAGATGCGCTGCTGCTTCTCAGCTGTTGTACGTTTGTGTTGAACGCCTGATCTGGTCTGGAGAGATCTGTTGTGCTGCAGCTTTAGCTCTGTTTGTGAGTTTTTACCGTATTTTACCGTGTTGTTTGGAGTTTTACTGAGGTCAGTGATGGAGATGCAGTCGGTGTTTGTGTGAAGTGCTTTTCTGTGTCCATCTCTGAATCAGCAGCAGCCATCAATGTTTCATTTCAAAACACTTTCGTTTGCTGTGTGTGTGAGTGTGTGTGTGTGTGTGTGTGAGGGAGAGTGTGTGTGAGTGTGTAAGAGTGTGTGTGAGTGTGTGTGTGTGTGTGTG
>NW_015664005.1:92906-115055 GCF_001515625.1 Sinocyclocheilus rhinocerous
ACACACACACACACACACACACTCACACACACACACACACAGTGATCATATTTGAACTGTATTTCCCAGCAATCATCAGACTAGCGTTCTTTTTCTCTGTCATGTGACGGCCGTATTCCACGTTTTCCTACATATTAGCCATATCTCCAGCGGCTCTGCTAAAGATAACGTTTCCCCTTTTACTCTTTAATTATGGATGATAATGTTGTGTCTAATTAATGTCCTCTCCGTTAATGCGTTCTGACACGTTCCTGCCCGCAGAGACTCCGGCCTCCTTCAGACATTTCTACAGCGCTTTATACAGTACAGATCGATTCAAAGCAGCTTCACAGAGATAAACAGGAAAATAACAGTGTAAAATTCATCAATTATGACACAAATTGAATTTCAACTGTAAAGCAGCTCTACAGAAGATAATAGTCATTATTCAGATTCAATTGTTTGATTCTTAATTCGAAATTTGATTCTTAACCATCAATCAGAAAACAATCATGTCATAATTCAGCTCAATTTGGATTACATTCACTTCATTAACAGTCAATGTTGCAAAATTCATCAATTATGAAACAAATTCAATTCTTTGATTCTTAATTTCGAAATTCGATGAAGCAACTCGACAGAAGACAAAGTGTCAATTTAGCTCAATTCAGATTCAGTTCAGTTAAATAAGTATCAATGTTGTAATGTGAATAAATGATCAAACAAATTCAATTCTTCAATTCTTAATTTAAGATTCAATTTCAGCTATAAACAGCTCTACAGAAGACAATTGAATCATTATTCAGATCAATTCAGTTCACTAACCGTTGATGTTTCGACGTTTAACTATAAAACAGATTCAATTGTTTGATTCTTAATTCAAAATTCAATTCTTAACTATAAATCAACTCAATCAGAAAACAGTCATGTCATAATTCAGCTCAATTTGGATTAAATTCTTTTCATTAACAGTCAATGTTGCAAAATTAATCAATTATAAAATAAATTAAATTGTTCAATTCTTAATTCCGAATTCGATTCTTAACTATAAAGCAACTCTACAGAAAACAATCATGTCATAATTTAGCTGTAAAGCAGCTCCACAGAAGACAAGTGCCATTGAGATCAATTTAGTTCAATAACTTTATCAAGTTATTCAATTATAAAACATTAAATTCTTAATTTAAAATTCAGTTTCAGCTGTAAGCAGCTCTAAAAAACACAATAGAGTCATTATTCAGATTAGTTCAATTCAATTATAGAGTGAGCGTTGCGAAGTTCAACTATAAAACTATTTAAATTCTTGATTTGAAATTCAAAATTCGATTCTTAACTATTAAGCACAAGACAATGGCCTGGTTTCACAGACAGGGCTTAGACTAAGCCAGGATTAGGCCGTAGTTCAATTAGGACATTTAAGTAATTTTCATCAACATGCCTTAGAATAAGACATTACTGGTGTGCATCTTGAGACAAAACAAAGGCACTGGTATATTATAAAATCAATCAGTGCAAGTTACTTTCAGTTAAAACCGCTCAGACTTACACTTTAAAGCTTAAGCTTTGTCTGTGAAACCAGGGGGAAAGTGTCATAATTTAGCTCAATTCAGATTCAAATGTTCTAATGTGAATCAATTATCAAACAAATTCAATTCTTAGATTCTTAATATGCAATTCAATTTCAGCCATAAGCAGCTCTACAGAAGACAACCGAGTCATTATTCACATCACTTCAGTTCTAGTTTTGTTCTCATAGTGTCAGATCGATAATATTTCATATACAGATGTTTATTTCTGCATCGTGTCAGTTTCTGCTTTATTTTTCCCTGCGGATTCGTCTGAGAGCGTGTTTTATTTCAGAGTGTGTTGTTGATATTTTATGGATATGATCATGACACTTTCACAAACGGGTCACATGTGCACTCAGTGATTCTACAGGACAGACGCGTGCTAATAATTGACGAGGTGCTTTTATCTCCGTTTCAGCGTCTGCAGGACGTGTTTGTGGAGTTCAACCATCAGGATCTGCTGGACTTCTACAATCAGGTCAGACTGAGTGCCGCTGATTCCTATCTTCAGTGCGTTCAGACGCTCACGGCTCTGTGTGTGTCTTACAGATGGAGATGATTCAGACTCAGCTGGACTCGCTCAGCTGACACAGCTCCGGTGACGTCTGTGCTTGTTTCTGGATTTGTGTTTCAGACTGGAGCTCCTGGAGTGTTTGAGTGTGAAGTGTTAATGAACTGAAGCTCCGTCACACGTCTGATGATGTTTCATTAAAGATGCTTTTGCTCTGAAGCTCCAGCGTCTGGATTTATGACTTCGTTGCCTTCTCAGGGTTTCTGCAGGTTTTATGAAGATAAACGTAAGACTTTTAAGACCAGGTCAAGAAAATGTAAGGAATAAATTGAATATAAAACAATACGTCAATATGGTTTCTGAATGTATTTTCAAACACTTGTGGTTCAAAGAAAATACAACAAATTACTTTATAATTCATTTTATGAAAAAAAAAAATAGTTCAACTCAAGTTTTGCTCTGCTCCCAAATACTAAAATATGCCAATAACTTGTCGTTTTCCAATACAAATACCTGAACAATCAATCATTTACTTAAAATAACTAGTGCTGTCAAACGATTAATCGCATCAAAAATAAGTTTTTATTTACATAATATATGTGTGTGTACTGTGTATATTTATTATGTATATATAAATACAAACACATGCATGTATATATTTAAGAAAAATGTTTATATATTAAATATATTTATATATATAAATCTATATACATGTAAATATTTTCAAAATATATACTGTATGTTTGTGTATTTATATATACATAATAAATGAACACAGTACACACATATATATATTATGTAAATAAAAACGTTTATTTTTGATGTGATTAATCGCGATTAATCGTTTGCCAGCTCTAAAAATAACAAAATTATAAGCCTTGTTTTATAAGAAAACTGATCAAAATAAAGTGAGTTTGTGATTAAAACAAGAACAAATATCTACCAATGGACAAAAAAAAAAAAAAAAAAACATGACCCTTTTAGAGTGCTTTAAGACTTAAGCACTCTATTTGTTTTCTAACTTCTTGTTTTCTATAAAAAAAGACCTCTAACTAGCTTTCTCTATTCTTTTTCTATTTGTTTTCTTTTTATCTATTATATAATTAACAAATAAAAAAAACCTTGCTATGTGTACTGCGTTAAGCTAGCCGAGACTTGTTATAGCACTTGCATATTATTGCTGTTAGTTTTGATTGCTTCTGTTGTCCTCATTTGTAAGTCGCTTTGGATAAAAACGTCTGCTAAATGACTAAATGTAAATGTAATAAAAATTAACTTAATTCAAAATACTTCATTGGCAGATATTTGTTTCTTGTTTAAAGCATAAACTCACTTCCTTTTGATCGATTTCTCAGAAAACAAGACTTCATATCTTTATTTTGCATCTGCAGTTTGTGTTTGTTTGTTTGTTTGTTTCTTCTTAATGCCATTCCAGCATCTATGGCTATATTCATAGCGAGAACCAGTCGATCCATACACAAGTCTTTGCATCTGCAGTAAATGTGTCTTGATTTAAGGATGTTTAGATATTTGTACTGGAAAACAACACAAAAACACAGAGCAAGATATTCATTTTTTGCAGTTCATGCTACTTTTTTTTTTTTTTGCGGTGCATGCCACAACTTTATGGATTTAAGACTTTCTGCTCTGATTTAAGACCTTTTAAAGGAGACATATTATGCCGCGTTTTACAATATGTAATATAAGTCTCTGGTGTCCCCAGAATGTGTCTGTGAAGTTTCAGCTCAAAATACTCCACAGATCATTTATTATATCATTTTGAAAATGACTATTTTGAGTGGAAGCAGAAACACGCTGTTTTTCGGGCCTGTCTCTTTAAATGCAAATGACAGTAAATAACTCAATAAATGCACTGCTCTGTTGTCTCCTCTGAGGCTGGGACTCTAAACAGTGTTCTGTGCTCGTCTGTGCAGCTAAACACAGAACAGTTAGCATGTTCTGCTAAAACTTTCTCCATGGTATTAGAGCTGCTACACCGTTGTCGCTGTGTGACGGCGTCGTGGGTATAAATTTACAGATTAAGGGGCGGTGATATTATAATGAGATCCCTTTGCCACGTCACCAAGGGAGCGAAATCAGACACGCTCGTTTTCTCAGACGCTTGCAGAAAAAGGCTTCCCAAAACAAAGTTACTGGGTTCATCTTTTTCACGTTTCCTTGGTTGGTAGATCCACCGGGGACCTGATTATAGCACTTACAACCTGGAAAAGTCAGATTTTCATGATATGTCACCTTTAAAGCCTTCATTTGTGGACAGGTGAACGCAGACTCCACAGAAGCCCTGTTTTCAGGAGAATCTGTTTGCTGTAAGTGTTAACTGAGTTCAGATCTGCTGCTCGTCGGTCAGTAGGTGCTTCTGTGTCTTGTCTCGAGGTGCACTCGTTCTGTCCGCCGCAGGGAAACGTGTGACGCACAGATCACTGAACAGATGGCGAGACTCCAGCAGAGACCAGCAGAACACAGAACACAGAGTTCTGGAGGAGCGAGCCGATCACAGGCCGTCTGGACCCAACACAGAGCTTCATCTCGTGATCCAGCAGATGTGAGAGGAAGCACAGAAACACATTCTTACATTAAACTCCACTAGCAATCGAGTGCGTTAGCACATTGGGTTCCTGGTGCCATCGTACAAAGAAAATTGTTTTTGTCTTCATATTTTTTCATCAAAGTATGATAAAGCAATAAGCCCCAAGAAGCCGTGGTTTACAGTGAATTTATAACAGCTAAGGGGTGTTGTTAGGCACGACGCGAAGCAGAGTAAATAAATAAAAACAGTATTCTTCCACCAAACAATGTAGTTCCTCAGAAACAGTTGTGGTTGCAACAAAGTGGTTGCCGAGCAACAAACAAATGTAAACAAAGGTGTATGTTACTTTGTAGAGTCATTTACAATAGCTTCGAACGCGGCTCAGCCAATCAGAATCAAGCACCGGAACTATCTGTTTTATAATACAAATAAAAAATGACTGGATTTCCTCTACACGCTTAAAAATAAACGTTGAAACAGTGTTTTCACAGCAGTGCCATTGAAGAGACATTTTTGAGATCGGTTTAAAAAAAAACATGTTTTTCTTAGTGTGCACTGCAAAAAATTATTCTCTTACTTAATGTTTTTGTCTTGTTTTCTAGTATAACTATCTAAACATTCTTGAATCAAGATTAATTTACTGTACAAGTAAAATGACTTAAGATATTAAGTCTTGTTTTCTGTAAAAAATATTAAAATGTTGCTAGTTTTTGCTTAAAACAAGCAAAACTATCTGCCAATGCGGTAAGAAAAATAATCTTAATTCAAAGGCTAAACTTATTCTTCTTGTCCCATTGGCAGATATTTCTGCTTGTTTTAAACAAAAACTAACAACATTTTAATATTTTTTACAGAAAACAAGACTTAATATCTGAAGTCATTTTACTCGTACAGTAAATTCATCTTGATTCAAGAATGTTTAGATATTTATACTAGAACACAAGACAAAAACACTAAGCAAGAGAATCATTTTTTTGCAGTGTAAATGATATTTTAATAATCTAAAGAAGTTCATTGTGGAGCCATTAATGCAAATGAAGAATCTGAATGTTCAAGATTGTAGGCTGTATGGATGTTGATCAGTAAATCGACATTTGAAGTCTTTCTAAAATCTGGCCTGTAGTTAAAGTTGCAATCCAGTCCAATTTATTTGTATAGCGCTTTTCACAGTACACATTGAGAAAAAGTCGGTCTGACACACATCAAAACATATTTCAGATTTAGATATTTATAAAGGGCACAAAATCACCTTCTCATTCATCGTTCCTTGCTGATGAAATGATCTTCCGTTCTATCCGTGCATCTGAATCCCTGACAGCATTCAAGAAACTTCTTCACTTGCTGTAAAATACATTTTCAATCTTACAGTGCATGGCCTACATTTAGACTAAATACAAATATGGAAGGAAAAGCCTACTAGAGGTCAAATTTAGATAAATAATAATTTCAAATTGTTGAATTTTTAGATATATTGTAATATTAAACTATTCTTTGAAACATTGCAGAGTATATTCCTTGCTGATTGTTCTACAAATGAGACATATGCGAATATATTTTCTTGGACTGAAATAAATGGAGAGAAAAATATATATTTTTAAATGCTTTTTATAAAAATATATTTATACATATTTTGATAATTGTTTAACTTTTCCAGTGAATGAAATCACACATTCTGTGAAAACAAGCCTTGATATCTCAAGCAGCGCTGCTCCTGAAGCATTTATCTCAGCTTTTTTGATATTTTAACTGGAAAACAAGATAAAAAGGACTAATTAAAAACTGATCTGCACTGTAAAAAAAAAATCAGTAAAATTTACGGTAAAAAAACGTGGCTGTGGTTGCCGGAATTTTACTGTAAAAAATACGGTAGCAAAGTTTTAGGTTTACGGTTTTAACATAAATTTACAGTTAAATACCGTAATTTCATTAACTGATATAATGTTAATATACCAACCTTATTGAAGTACTGAAATCTGTTTTGTACCTTTGTAATACACTGATAACCACCAAATGCAGGAGGTGATGAGAAAGTCACATGATGAACCAAAGCCCATCACAAGCAGCTTTTAAATAATAACATATATAGAAGGTGCACAGTGTCATTCACACAAACACCAAACACCATCATGGTAACACACATGAAACTGAAATAATGCAATAAACATTCATTTAACAACATTAGGTGTAACACACAACCCTAATTTTTTACAGTCTTTTACCATTAAATTCACGGTAATTTTTTACAGTGTGGGTCAGTCTATCAGTGAAGTGTCTCCTAATAAACACATCATGTTTGGATGAATCGCAATGAACCTCCGGAGGAAACACGGTTCCTCAAATCCTGAACACGTGAACAGATGAGCACTAAATGGATTAAAGCAATAAATCACCCAAGAATCAGGACTGAGTCATTATTTATTCACCCTCATGTCGATCCAGACCATATGCTGTCAGTTTCTGCTGGGAACTCGAGGGTTTTAGGCTGGTTCCGGAGCTTGAGGTTACTGCGAGAGAGATTTTTAGCAAATGAAGACAGAATGGAGATGTTAGTGAGTTTCTGAACGCCGAAAGGTTTCTGAGTTTGACTCCGAGCTGAAGACAAACGCAGATCTTTGAGTGAAACTGGATCCGAGAGACAGATGGAGAAAATGTGCAGCTGTGGGATTTTCCGCATGGATCTATTGGCACCTGGATTTGGGAAACAGGATTAGCGGGTGTGTAATTATGGCTGCTGTAGGGTGTGAGTGTGTGTGTGTGAAATGCTTCGCTCAGCTTCAAAGAATTCATGAATTCTGCCCTAATTTTAGAGTTCTTGGCTGTGCTGAGATATGAAGGAGGATCTTCTGCTGGAGAGCTTGCGATCCTTTCATCGCAGCCAGGTGTTCTAACAAAAATGCTGCTACCAACACTGTATTTTTAATACTGTAAGGTTAGGTTTAGGGTTGGGGTAGGTGTGCAAGTTAATAAAGCCTCACACCACATTAATATCATGCTGGAAGCAAAATCTGATAGGTAGCATTTTTCGCTGTCGAATTATGCTACCAACCGTTTTAATGGGAGCTAGCAAAATCTGGCAGGGTAGCACCAAAGACTATAGAAATACAAAGACGGTTCACTCCTATACTAGGGCTGTGCAAAAAATCGAATGCGATTGTCATGCGCATCTCGTCAGTAAAGCCGCTTCTGTGATTAGTAGTAAATCTCCAGCACGTGCTTTCAGATGGAGTGGCATTTACTACACAGAGCCGTAGTTCACTGACAAGCTACGCAAAATCGTGTTCAAAATCGCATTAGATTTTTTGCACAGCCCTAGATGTACAGTATGCCAATATCAATGTCAAAAATTGGCCCAGGGATGCATATATTACTATTGATTGTCAAGAATTTTAAATGTATTGGATGTTTAATATGCAGACAGCAGCGCTAGGATAATGCAACAGACATACAGCTCAGTGCCTTCACGCAGTTAATTAATAAACCATCGGTTTGTTATATCGGCCTTTTTCTTATATAGCCGATGGCTGTAAATTGAGGAAAAATCGGCCGATAAATATCGGCGGCCGATACATCGGTGCATCCCTATTTATTATATTATTTATTTATGTATATATTGTATCTATCTATAATGTTTATTTAGGCTATGTATATATTGTATGTATTCATTCTCTCTCTCTCTATCCAATTGTGTATTATGTATTCATTCAAGTTTATTCATTGATTCATGTCTTTTGTTTGTCCTGTGTATTTTTATGCATTTATATATAAAAATAAATTACATTATTTCGTTGCTCCAAATGAGCCTCTGTCCTGGTGTTCACAGACATGACTTTTTATTCTGAGGTAAAATTTGCTAGCTAAATAGGGGATTGTACTTACGTTATTTGATCAATATTTTACAAGGCGTGATCTGCGAGCAGCTGACCGACGCCTCCTCTGAGCTGTTGATCCAATCAACGTTAAAACGCCGATGAAAGCGGTAAGAATTGCGTGAAACACTGCTGATGTTCGCGCAGTAGTGAGGGCTCTTTACATTTTGGCGCTGTTGTGAAGACGCATGTCACGTGACAACATCAACATGGCGGATGTAGTACGTTCGAATTCCATTCATACTACTCACATTCATACTATATAGAACATACTTTTTTAACGGTCGAGTAGTACGTTCAAATTCAAATGTAGTACCTACTAAGCAGTATGCGATTTCGGACGCACCTTTGGTCTTGTTTGAGCTGCGTTGCAAATATGGCGCCGAGTGAACAGACTTTCCTTGAAAGTGACAAATCGTCAGAACAACGGCGCGGACGCTTGTTTTAAAGGGGTCATGACATGTTTTTTTTAAATTATTTTAATAGGTTCCTTGAGGTTTACTTATAATGATAATAAAGGTTTTTGCACAAAAACAAATAAATATGTGGAAAAATGATTATTTTCGACCCTCATTCTGACCCTCTGTCTAAGGGGCGGGTCCACTGCTCTATAATAGAGGACTGGATTGCTCATGACGTCATGAAAGTGAAGCCGCCGTGCCGCCATATTGCTATTCCCCAGTATTCCCATGCATTCTATTGAATGAATAGGAAATCGTATGATTTTAACGAGAAAAAATCACCTAACAAATCAGTGATTTTATATCTGAAGTATCCCTGTACATTCGTATAATCCTAAGCATGTAAACCTGCTTATTAAAAAGTTACGTTCAACATTACAGTAGCGAACATCAGATGAACTTGAAAAAACATCGGATGGACGAAATCCTCAACATATGTATTACAAAGGACAAAGTGCTCATTCTGAAATCTAAATAAACATTTATGCTTTGTATACACATATAGGCCTACCTTAATTTGCCTTGTACAGTTATTCACTGTTTGTGTAATTTTGTTACAGTGTTTTTATTCGTACAGTGCAAATGCTTCAACGATTTCATTAACAGAATTCATTTTGAAGCAGGTAATGATGTAAACGTTGGTTAAATTAATTATTAATTTAACATACATAACATTTTACATGGAAATGTTAATGCTAGTAAAACGGCATATTTGCGTGATCTTGGAAATCTTAGAAAAGTAAATGTTTGTGCCCCCATGACGTCATCTTGCACCTCGGATTAATGCCTTGATGATGCACGTTCAGTGCTGACGGATCAGGTCTGTGGAGATCTTCATGTCAGTCTGTTATCCGATGATATAATCCCGTCTGCAAGCACTTTGAGGTCATAAACTTGCTAAAACAATAGCGGGCGAGCACACGCCGGGTTCATGTGAATGCGCCTCTTGATGCTCTCTGCAGATGCGACTCGAGGGCAAGAGCAGCGTAAACCAAACGAGAAAAGAGAAAGAATTGAGTGGAGAGCCAAACAGAAAGAGCCAGTGTTTGTGAAGAATGGAGGACGAGCCGTTCGCTCCAAGACACTGGAGACGCCTTCATCCGAACACTGAGATCACTGAGGAGCTTCACAATGACCCTTCAGCCGCTCACACACACTCACACACACACACACACACTCACCACACTCACTCACTCACTCACTCACTCACACACACTCACACACACACACACACACAGACACACACACACACATACACACACACACCATCTGGTCACACTCATGATCGTTATTCACTGACACTGCCTTAACTGGATGAGGATCTTCTCAAGGTGAGGGAACATCTGTGTGTGTGTGTGTGTGTGTGTGTTTATCTCCCTGCATTGTCAGCATGATTATGAAAGTGGGCGGGCTGTATGCAAATCGTGTCACAGCTATAGGACACCTGGGATGGAGGGGGAGGAGCTCATTCATTATGGATGAAGCTGCTGCTGCTCTTTTTTTAGCTCCACTAACCTACATACATGAGAACACACACACACACATCAGCTGTGACATCACTTCCTCCCACTGACCTTTCCAGGGATCCTCAGTGTCATGAATGAGTGTCTGACCTCTGACCTTTGTGTCAATGAGGTGAGACTTTCACTGAAATCAAATGCTGAGCACTATATGAACATGTATACAAATGTGACCCTGGAGCACAAAAGCAGTCATAAGCAGCACAGGTATATTTGTAGCAATAGCCAACAATACATTGTATGGGTCAAAATTATACATTTTTCTTTTATGCCAAAAATCATTAGGATATTAAGTAAAGATCATGTTCCATGAAGATATTTAGTAAATTTCCTACCGTAAATATATCAAAACTTAATGTTTGATTAGTAATATGCATTGCTAAGAACTTCATTTGAACAACTTTAAAGATGATTTTCTCAATATTTAGATTTTTTTGCACCCTCAGATTCCAGATTTTCAAATAGTTGTATCTCAGCCAAATATTGTGCTTTCAGATGATGTATAAACGTCAATTTAAAAAAATTGACCCTTATGACTGGTTTTGTGCTCCAGGGTCTCATATATACACAGCTATATTCATGCATTTCCGATGAGAGCATTAATGCTTTTGAATAGGAACAGTAATATAAGTGATCCTGTAAATGTGTTAATTAAGCTCAGTAATCAAGCATGGAGTCGTTAGGCCGCGTCCTCTCATGTTCAATGACGGAATCACTCATTCTGAAGTGCTGCTGTTAACAGGATTCAACGCCGCCGCACTGGAAATCATTTCCTCGGAGACAGAAAATCCATCTGACCTTCAGCTCGGGCTGAACTGAGCTCTTAAGAGGAGCGCGGCGTCCTCCAGAGCAGCTGATCCTGAGATCTCTGAGACAAACACACAATCTGAGCAATCTGAGCTTCCTAAACCACGGTTTGATCAGCTAATTATAATGTACATTTAAAATAATTCTAAAACAGAAACAATAAAAAATGAAATATTTCTTTGAACGTGTGAATGTGTTGATAAACTATCAAAATATTAGCTTGAAATCTCAGGGCAACTTCAAAAAAATAAAATAAAATAAAAATAAAGGGGTTAAACAAATTTAGGTTATAAGAACATTGTGAGAACATTATTTTAAAATGTCCAGATTTTTTGTTGTGATAAAATGTTATTTAAAGGTTACAAAAATGTTTACTTTTGTATATATTTTCACCCAAAATATAACGTAATTAGAACGTTTATTTTAATATTCTGAGAACATTAAAATGCCCAGTTTACTTGTTGTGATTATAAAGTTATTTAAAGGTTACAAAAGTGTTTCTTAATTATTCTCATAACTTTATTTTCACCCAAAATATAACATTATTTGAACATTTTTTTTTTTATATTCTAAGAACATTAATATTCTAATATTAACATTTTAATATTCTAAGAAAATGTTCAGTTTTCTTGTTGTGGTTACAACGTTACGTAAAGGTTACAAAAATGTTTCTTACAACATTCTGCTAACTTTATTTTCACCCAAATATAACATTATTTGAAGTTATTTTTTAATATTCTAAGAACATTTAAATGTTCAGTTTTCTTGTTGTGATTAGAAGGCTATGTAAAGTACAAACAACATCAAAAGCATGTTCAGGAAACGTTTATCTAAGAATATTTTCTCTCATCTTTGAGAACGGTAAATTTCAGTTATAAGTGCGTTACTTTACTTTAAGAATGTTATTTAACAGTTATATAACTTTTAAAATGTTGCTTGTTAGCTGGGACAGACTGATAAAACGCTTGAGAACGGCTGGTTTCTGGCAGCAGAGATGAAGCATTCTGGGATAAAACACGGCGGACTCAAAGCGAGCTTTCTTCAGGAGACGAGGTCACGACCTTCAGCAGAAAACTCCCAACAAACTCTGCTGCCTGTCACAGATGATCTGCCTTCTGACACACGACTGAGCTCAGAAACGCGTTCGCACAGGCTCACAGGGTCTCGCTTTGTTGTGGTTGGAGGGATTTGAACAAACTCACGCTTCTCAAGCAGCGTCACACTCTTTATGCCCGAGAGTTTTACAAGCCGAGGCAAAGTAGAGCATCTCGTTTTGATCCCGGTGCCAGCCGCTTTATCCCCGCTTACATCCCTCCATCGCCGCGGTCCAGGGATTTACTCCACGCCGGAGGTCTGAACATCACGTGGTCTGGAAAACTGCTCATTTCAGATGTAAACATGTCTGAATACTTTCACTCGTTCATTTACAGGCCGTTAAACTGAGTCTGGTGCTGATCTTCATCATTACTGTACGGTTGAGTTACAGTCAGAGTCTCATGAAAGTGTGTGATGAACTACTGACACCATCAACACTTTCACTCTTAGACGAGACACATAACAGATCTCCACACACTTACACAGTTGATTGATTACCTTAATTGCAATTTTTTTTTTTTAATTGTATCAAATATTGCGGTAGCTCAAATGTTAGATTGTGGTGCAAGCAATGGCAAGGTCATTGGTTCGATTCCCAGGGAATGCATTTACTGATGAACTTGAATGCAATGTAAGGCGCTTTGGATAAAAGCATCAGCCAAATGCATATCTGTGACCCTGGAGCACAAAAGCAGTCATAAGCAGCACAGGTATATTTGTAGCAATAGCCAACAATACATTGTATGGGTCAAAATTATACATTTTTCTTTTATGCCAAAAATCATTAGGATATTAAGTAAAGATCATGTTCCATGAAGATATTTTGTAAATTTCCTACCGTAAATATATCAAAACTTAATTTTTGATTAGTAATATGCATTGCTAAGAACTTCATTTGAACAACTTTAAAGATGATTTTCTCAATATTTAGATTTTTTTGCACCCTCAGATTCCAGATTTTCAAATAGTTGTATCTCAGACAAATATTGTGCTATCCTAACAAACCATACATCAATGGAAAGATTATTTACTCGGCGTTCAGTAAACTTTTCAGTTTAGAAAAATAGAACCTTATGACTGTTTTTTTGTGGTCCAGGGTCAATGCAGATGTAGATTTTGCAATAATTTGCATACATTACCAGCACATAAATATCTGAAGATTGAATAAAGCCGGGTTCAGAACATTTTGATTTTGTTGCCGGTTAAAGGTTTTTCCAAAGGGGATTTTGGATTTCACTTTTTATCACTCCATAAATTAGAAAATACTGTCAAAAGACAGAAAACAAATATATTTTCACCTTGTTTTTAGGAGTGAAATGTTGTATAAATCAGTGTGAATGAAATATGAACAAACCTTCAGAATATAGAGAGGAATAAAACGGTGAAGTTTGGTGTTTGTAAGAGAAAAAACTCTTTAAAAGATACGGACTGGATATTGAAATCTACAGACGCAAATAGATAAAGTGCAATAAAATAAACACTTTTGGATGTTTTCTCTCCACTAGTCTGAAACAAACACTTTATGAAAAGCCATAAACAGCCGCAAATCTAAAAAATGACCAGTGCATAAAAACACAATGTTTTGCCTGTGGAACATGTATCTAAAATCTGACTTTTATTGCAATGAAAATATGAACAGGGATTGCAGTGAAACATCTCGAGAGTGAAATGTCACGGGTTATGAACGTGATTTATTACGAGACTCATCCTCTCATCATACAGCGCTTGTAGGGTTCAAAAGGAATGTGATTTATTCAGGATCTTCTGTGAGGTTTGTCTCCAGCTTTAGTTATCCGCTCGCGGCTGACGTCAAGTAAACGGCTGCTTTATTCAACTACACGAGTGAGTCTGACAGCGGCAGATTACAACATTAGCAGATATCAGATGCTGGAGGTTCAGGATTTCTGACTGTGAATCAGCGGCGTTCGCTCAGATCTGCATCGCAAGCGTAGTTTGAGGTTCTGGAGGTCAAAGCCAATGTGTGGATCTCAGCTGATTCGGTCTCTGTTTACAGAACACAAAGCGGGTAGTTAGTAACCAAGAGCAGTGAAGACAAGAGCCTTGAGCAAACAGCATGTTGAGACAAAGGCACAGAGACCTTCTGTCATCACGTCTGAAGACGGGCGTCTGGAAGGGCCACTCGGGGCTCCAGAGCGATTCTTATCGGCGTGTTTATTCACGGTTAGAGATGCCAAACAATCGAGTCTTTGCTGCGGAGGTGCCAAACCCTCATGTGACGACGCTTACCATCTCACGTTTCACAAAAAACACAAGCTCTGTGACAAGAATCTGAAATGTTTTTATTACTTTTTTCCATTTATTAAAGAGGATTTCTTTACAACATACATTTAGCTGTGAATCAGATGTGGGAGAGGGCCGGTGACAAAACCATATCATACAAGAGTACAAACTCCACTTCCAAAGTCTAGAGGCATCTAGAAAGGCACCAGCACAAGAACCTCGAGCTCCGTTCGCTCCGAGAGTTGGGTGAATTCAACATCTACAATGCCAAAACTAGAATCCTGGACGTCAAGTTCAATAAAACGTGTCAAAATAGTTAAATAACAATCCCTCATTTTACATCACAACCATAGAGCTAGAAAATTATATTAATCGGAATCTGTCACAAACATTGAAAACATTAATCTGTTTCCTAATATTATCGGAGTGCATATCTACACAGGAGCCAGCCTGTATTCACTGCCTAAAAACTGTTTGATTGTGTACATTAGAAAGCTTGTGTGTGTGTGTGTGTGTTTGGGAGAAACGTCATTCGTTCGTGTGGTTTTCTCTTATTGCCTCGACAGATACACACACAACAAGTCATCTACAAACAGTGTAAAACATCATCTTGACTTTGTGAAAAGTAAAAAAGGACAAAGGAAAACAAAATCAAACATTCTTCCAGCACGACTCCGACGATTCATTGGCACAATCAGAAATCAAGCACAAAGTCATTTGTGGTTAGCAAAGGGAGCAGAGTCGACAACACCTACATTCTTCAATTACGTGTTTTTTTGTTTTTTTATAATCAAACGAGGGAAACAAATGCCATCATAAGAACTACGACAGTTAACAGCTAACAAACGCTTCACTACTCAGGGGTGTAAGGCACACATTTACAGGTGGAAGGAGAAAAACAGGCTTGTTTGGACATGAACGAGAGGAAACCGTACGTCTGAAAGCGTCTCAAGTGCGGCGAGAATGGCACTCGGATGGACTTTCTACGAAGAGGTGAGATTGAGGAGCTCCTGTCAACCTGTGGGCTGTAATCTCTACCCACAAGTCCCTCTGGCACGGCTCGAGGAATATTCCTTCCGTACGGAGGCTTCCAGAGTCGTCTCTGACTTTGCTTAGCAAGAGTTAGTGGACAGAAGTACTGGCTCCAGTTTAATGACTTTAAATAGATTAATTCAAACTAAAACGATCATTCCCATCTCAGTCGAGCCTAAACGAGACGCTCTCTCTGCAAAAGCACTTTATTAAAAAATAAATACAACCTGCGATTAGTATTAACAGTCACGTTTTTAGTAGACGTGTTGAACTCTTGCGCGAATGCAGAACTCGATTGCTTTGTCCAGGCGACGGCTTTTCACAGTTTTCCATTGTAAACTCCAGCTTCTATTCCCATCTGTGCGTCCAAGATATCCGTGGCGTCTCTCGTAGCTTCCGCGCCCGTCTCCGGTGTGCTTTTGGCAACAATGCGGCACCTTCCCAGCCGGAGTTCCTCCTTTTTCCGGGAACAGAGACGCATCAGCCTGAGCTCGACATGTATTACAAAATATACAAAACAAAATAAAGAAAAGTGAGTTGCATTTCCTGTACACAGCTGTACAAAGCAGACGCACTTTCACGTTCCCCGTCTTTCATCCCGCTGCGCTCGATTATGTGCAGGAGTCTCCGGACTTGGCTTTTGTGGAAAGGGACATCAGATTCGGTTTAGGAGGAACATCAGGCTTGAGATGCCTGGGGAGAGAGCCGTATGAGCTCAGGCTGGGATGGCGCGACAGACCGAGGATCGGCGGCGGAGAGGTGACGTGCATGGAGTCCACCCGCTGTGGAGCGGGCGGAGGAGGCGTCTCCAACCGGAAGCTGTGGTTCCTGGACATGTGGGATGAGTTGGACGAGTTGGTGTTGTGCTGTTTCTTGAGGCCCGAGCTCATGGGATAGCCACGGCCGTATACAGACGAATGCACGTCCAGCCTCTTGCCCATCTGAGGAACCATGGTTCCTAGAGACGCCTCTCGCTGGGGGACTCTTGGAGGCGCTCTCTCGCCATCCGCCAAGCTTGGGCTCTTGAGGGACTTGTACTCCAGCGTGGCGGCCTGGTCAATGGCGAGCTCTCCGCGGTGCGGTTGCTCTACATACTCATGCTGGTGTTGGGGCAAAGGCAGCACCACCACGCTTGGGATGTGGCCCGGAGACGCCCGCAGAGGCAAATCCGTCGGGATGACCACAGAGCCCATGGAGGGCAAGTCTTTGGTGCAGGCGTTGATCAGGTTCTGGTTGCGCTCCCACTCGCGGCTGCCTCGGCTGGGCTTGCGCCGCGGCTGCATGGGCGTGGACTCGGGCGTGGGCAGAGCGGTCAGATCCAAGTGCTGGTCAGCTTTGATGAGCATCTTGCCGTTGGCCAAGCGGCCGTTGTGCATGAGCGGGGTCAGAATGGCTTCTGTCCGTCCGTCCTTGGCTTGCGTCTCGAAGAGCCCCGTCAGCTTGGTGACGCTGTTCATGGAGCCTCGTCTGGACTGAACCGAGTCCTTATCTTTGCGGCCGGGCAGCTCGAAGTCCCGCCGGCGGTGGTGGTCACACACGCAGTAGACCACGATGCCGGAGAAGATGGCGCCCATGACGAAGGCGAGGATGACAGCGATGGCCAGGAGCGTGACGGGAACCATCTGATCGCGGTCTCGGTGGAACGTCTCATGGATCACCCCTGCAAACAGAGTTTCGCAATGTGTTATTAAACGACACAATTCCCAAAGTTGATCTAGAATGCAAAACTAGGGCCGTTCACACAGAATGCGTTTTCCCATTTCGTTGCACTGCTTTCCCGTCGTTTTATCAATGCAAACACGCACTAGATGGATAAGTTTGACCTTTGCATTCATGAGCCATTTTTACGGCACACATCCTTGCCAGGATTTCTATAGTGCCTAAAATATCCAGGTTTTGGCTGTTTGCGCTGTGCAGATCGATCGCTGTATGACATCTGCGAGAGCTATAGAGAGCAGACGGCTCGTTATACTTTCGAATCGCGCTCGCTGTACTTCTGTCATACAACAATCGGTCTGCGCAGCGGTCCAAGTCGAGCGAACACACCTAACATGTGCACATATTTGCATCGCTTTGACCGTTCTCCATAGATCCCGCCTTCTCACGCGCCACGATTGGTCGATTATGTACAATACCTGCACGTTATTGGTCGATCATTACCTTTAGCAAGTATGAAAACAGAGCCAAATGAAGAGTTCAGATGCAGAAGCCTCTAAGTGCCATCTGAAATTTTCTTCTAAAATGAGCATTTTTCTCAGGCTCCAATGTTTATTTTGAGTTATTTCACTTTAATGGCAATGAAAATAACTTATTCACTGGCATTAAAGTGAAATTACATAGGAGCCTGATAAAAACGCTCATTTTGGAAGAATATTTCAAACAGAACTTAGAGGCTTTTGCATCTGAACTCCTCAAATACAGAAATCCTGGCCAGGGCGCGTCCCGTAAAAATGTCACGCATGGCCACCCTACGTCTGCTGTCTTCTGCAGCATCTTGTGCATGAAACGGCATTCTAAAAACATGCCGCTCAAGTTAAAATAAGTTCAACTGTTTTAAAAACGTGTCTTGAGACCTTGCATTTTCCCCCCATTCCTCTCATTTTTCAAAGCAAAAACGTGTTCTGTGAATCGTCCGTTAAGCAGCAACGCGCACGTCGATGCATGCTTAAAATCAGGACTGCTGGATTAATCTGCAATACAGATTCAGATAAAACTACCGTCTTGATATCTAAAGGAGACAAATACTATGCATTCATTTACACTCATGGATGAAGCTGCGAGGTGTCCTGTGAGATCGCTGCACTATTGTATTGAGAAATGCTAAATAATGTTAGCACATCAGCGCAGATGTCTTAATCTATTCAATATCTGAGGAATTAGGTTATATTCCCATTCCCATCCAAACACCACAAGCCACAAAATTCTCAGCAGAACAGCCATTTAAAATACACTCAGGTGCTGCTATATTTCCACAGAGGCAAATAAATCCAATGTTTTACAATTGTTGCAAACTCATAAAGCTAATCCATTAGACGAGGCAGGAGTGTTCAGTGGGGAGCCCAGACACATTAACACACACACACACACACACACACAGACAGACCACACGGTTAGCGTGGGTCCAGATTTGAGAGATGTTTAATGCACTCGGAGTCTCGTATCGTTTTGAATATTCGTGGCTCTTATGTGGGCTTTAGAAAACGCTTCGGATCTTCTGAAGGAGTCTCTCTCTAAGATGACAAAACGGCGTCACGCGTCTGATCTGAGGGGTGCTTCTCTCTTTTTAACTTCACTCTCATTGTTCCTCTCTGGAGACAGTCTGTTTGATGTTTCATGTGTCTACTGTACGATACCCTTGAGAAATGACACGGCTCTACCGGATTCGTTTTCATGTTGGAAAGACTCTTCTTTTTCGTGAAAAGTACCACAATATATTCAGTTTATAGAGCTGTTAGCACAACCAATTTATATGTGACCCTGGAGCACAAAACCAGTCATAAGGGTCAATTTTCTGAAATTGAGATTTATACATCATAAATATATGAATAAATAGTTTATTTATCAAGCACATCTAGAGACACGTGACGTGATCGTCAGAACTGGACTCGTTTGGCACAGATGAAGACTCTTCTACATCTCCTGAAGGTTAAAAGCTCTTCGAACTGAGGATGAGGAGGGCACCGCCAGCACTCAGAAAACCTTTGAAGATCCTTTCTATCCTTAATGCACTGTTACTCAACTTCAAAGAGCCATAAAAAGGGCAAAACCTGGAGAAACGGAGGGCTGCAGATGGACCCTTTCCACAAACAGTTTCAGGGTTCAGTTTATTCTCATGCTGACATACACTGGATTTGGACACTTGAAAATGTCTGAAATATTGCCATTAACTGACATGACACAGGATATTATTCAGCATTATCATTAGTATGATTAAAATGGCAATTATTACAGTGACTAAAAACTAATCAATAGTGTGGATGCACTGTTCTCTGACCGTCCTCATGATCAATGTTGCCAAGTCCGTGGTTTTCCCGCAGAATTGGGATACTTTTATACAGCTGCCATGGGTTGTGTTTCTAGTCTGTGGGTTAAAGCAAAAAGAACGTGATTTCGACTGAGGTGGAACCCATTTTCCCCCAAAACGCGACTGGACTAGTTTTGTCTGTGATTGGGCTGGTTTTGTTATGTAGACCTGGCAACCCTGCTCATGCTATTTGTACTTGATGAACGTTCTAAAAATGATTTTGTAACCTTTAAATAACATTCTAATCACAATGTTCCCACAACGTTTGTATGACCTAAAGTTGTTAGCTGGATGTCTGGAGTCTTGATTGATTGACGAACGCTCCACTATCAGTGTCACACACAGCTTGACACAAAAGATATTTATTAGAATCTTTTGACAGTGCTAATGTATTCTTATGTTGTTATTTCTGTTTTATAACACTTAAAACTGCTCACGAGTGTTAGAGAAAATATCACAGCAAAATATCAAAGTTAACTGCTAAATGAATAATGTTGAAGCTGAAGACGGTCAGTTTTCTTAACGTTCCCAGAACATTAGTTTTTGGTTCCCAGAACGTTATTCTAACGTTCCCCTACCGTTACTTTTTGGTTCCCAAAAAAATTCACATTTTGTGAAAACATTCTGTGTTTGCTGGGTGTTGGGATTTGGTTACAGATTACAAGTTACCCTACTTAAAATCTAATAAGTAGTGTAATTATTTCAATTACTTAAAGTAATGTAACTGATTACATTTGATTACATTTCTAATGAATGTTTTCAACTGTTAATCATTTTGAAACATGTAAAGCAGGCAGGGTTAACCTCAACACTGATTACTGTCAGACTTTCACAATCCTTCATCACTTGAATTAAGATTATAATCATTGAATTTTAAAGCACAGCCACCACAAAATCAGACTTTCGTGCCTCTTTTTACTGTACTTTGAGATCATTCTGAGGTTAAATACTGATTTAAAATCATAACAAGAAACCATTTAATAGCTATGATACTGTTTTTGAAATCGAATCCTTGCATAATTGTGACAGGAAACAGTTACATTTATTTTGTAATTAAATTACGTAATTCCGTTACATGTAACGAGTTACTCCCCAATATTGTACATGCACTAAAATCAGTAAAACACCAGAGGTGATGTTTGTGAAAAGATCCAGCAGATACACACGGATTCTTCATTTCTTCACTTCACAGATACTTAATTTTCATCACCAGATCTGACCTTTTTATCAAATGTTTAAATGTGTTTATGCTTCTTCTTTACAATAAAAGACACTTGCTGTACGTGATCTCCTGTATCTAACAGACATTTGTAAGTGTCCAAATACTATTAAAATAGAATTAAAATCCATTCAGATTCAGAAACTCTCTGTTTTTAATGGCTCTTTTCCTCACAGGTTGCTCGGAGCCAATCGCCAGCGGAGCAAATCTCACGCAGGCATTACACATTTGAATTTCATGAGACGTCACTCCTGACAATTAGACGTGTTGGAGCTTCACTGGCACAATCCTGCAGTCGTGTGCATGTAAATAAGACCATTCCTGCGTGAGACTGAGACGCGTGACATCTCACACACACACACACACACACACTCACACTCACACACACACACACACAAACACACACACACACACACACACACACAATGTGTGTACATCCACAGCACAGCATACAGCATGAGCTCATGTTCAATATCACACCATTCATTACATCTCACCTTTTTACACACACACACACACACACACACACACACACAGAGCTGCATGTGAATATCAACAATGAACAGCAATCTTCTGCGTTCTGTTTTCATATTCACATCAGCACACCAGTGTTATTATCCTTAACTAAAACTACGAATAAAAACATTTTAGTAAATTGAAATATAGCTTATATAAAATTAAAAAAATTATTAGATAAAAACTTGAACTACATGAAAATTTGAAATGTTGCCTTAGCAATTAGTTGAAATACTACGGAAGAGGATTTGGGCCAAGCAATAATAAAAAAATAAAACCATCTCGAGATTAAGTTGTTAAATTTCGAGAAAAAACTCATTAAATTTTAAGAAAAAAGTTGAGATAAAATGTTGAGATTAAACTCATTAAATTTCGAGAAAAAAAGTCGTTAAATTGCGAGAAAAAAGTCTAGATAAAATGTTGAGAATAAACTCATTAAATTGCGAGAAAAAAGTCGTTACATTTCAAGAAAAAAGTTGAGAATAAATACACTCGTGTCATGTTCATTTCATCTCGTTGGACATCATCATTCAGTGTCTGCAGTGGGGGGGTTGGAGAGTAATGCACTGAGGAGTAATGACCGATACGATCGACTGGGTTCGAGTTCGTCTTTTGCCAAACTCGCTTTTCTTCCTTTTCTCATCACATATCACATCAGAAAAGTGGAAATCAATTGCTTAATGAGTGTTTAATAATAATGTATTAATTAGGTAGGTTCAGTGTTACTACAGTCAATCCATTGTAAATATTAATTTGTGGATT
>NW_015664005.1:116934-119209 GCF_001515625.1 Sinocyclocheilus rhinocerous
ATAAAATGTTGAGAATAAACTCATTAAATTATTAGAAAAAAGTCGTTAAATTGCGAGAAAAAAAGTCTAGATAAAATGTTGAGAATAAACTCATTAAATTGCGAGAAAAAAGTCGTTACATTTCAAGAAAAAAGTTGAGAATAAATACACTCGTGTCATGTTCATTTCATCTCGTTGGACATCATCATTCAGTGTCTGCAGTGGGGGGGTTGGAGAGTAATGCACTGAGGAGTAATGACCGATACGATCGACTGGGTTCGAGTTCGTCTTTTGCCAAACTCGCTTTTCTTCCTTTTCTCATCACATATCACATCAGAAAAGTGGAAATCAATTGCTTAATGAGTGTTTAATAATAATGTATTAATTAGGTGTAGGCAGGCTATAGGGAGGGCTTTGTTGTCCCAATAGGCAGCATATATTTAATAATTTCAATAAATAAAATCATTGTTATTAAAATCAATGTTATTATTGCATCCTGTTAGCGTACAACAGTACTGAGGAGCAAATAGTATCAGCCACTATTTATAAGCATAAATAGCATCTAATTAGCTACTATTTACACTTATTGCAAAGATCTGCTACTTTTACATAACGTAAATAGAATGGCTATTTTCACTAAGTGTAAACAGCACATATCTAATGTGGTGCTGTTGTCACTTAGTGTAAATAGTACATATAACTATTTTCACTGTAAATAGCATCTGGCAGGGGTGTCCAAAGTCCGGCCGCGGGCCAAATACGGCCCGTGGATGAATTTCAAACGGCCGCAGCTTGTCTATTTAAATATAGGCTATTATATGTGGCCCGCCAAACATAATTTACAAATCATGCAGTTTCACAATGTCAACACAAGGTGACAGCACTGAATTTTAGGCCAGATGTATCAGTAAAACGTGAGTGACAACAATTTGATAACTCATATGCGCTGTCATTTCTTTAGCGCACCGAAAGCGGAAGAGCGCTACATACTATTGGAAGCGCGCTGCACGGATCATTATTAGCTCTGCCTAAAGACAGCGCAGCGCGAGCTCAGAACAAATGCGTTTACTCACAGGTCTCAATCAGGCAACCTCTGAACAGCGCTGTGAGATGCGTTCGAGTTTGGAGCATAGCTCTCCAAAACAAAACAAAGGTCACAGTGATTTAAACGAACAAATGCGTTTACTTGCAGGTCTCGATCAGGCGACCACTAAACAGCGCTGTGAGAAGCGTTCGAGTTTGGAGCAGAGCTCTCCGATACAAACGACAGATGTCACATTGATTTAAACTAGTTTAAAGGCAGATGAAACCGCGCTGCCATTCTCAACAACACTGACGCGTAAAACAGGAGAAACACTGTGTGACAACCATAGAGTAGACTGTATAAAAACATGGACGTACTGTCTGTGACGTCACCCGTAGGTTTCTGACGAGCGTTTTTGAAGCTCAAAGTGGGCGGAGCCGGCCGTCGCCATCTTGGCAGCGCGTCACTCCCGGATAATCGAAAATGGGCAAAGAGGCGGGAGCTGGTTATACATTATTATTAAACACTCGTTAAGCAATTGATTTCCACTTTTCTGATGTGATATGTGATGAGAAAAGGAAGAAAAGCGAGTTTGGCAAAAGACGAACTCGAACCCAGTCGATCGTATCGGTCATTACTCCTCAGTGCATTACTCTCCAACCCCCCCACTGCAGACACTGAATGATGATGTCCAACGAGATGAAATGAACATGACACGAGTGTATTTATTCTCAACTTTTTTCTTGAAATTTAACGTCTTTTTTCTCGCAATTTAATGACTTTATTCTCAAAATTTAATGAGTTTAATCTCAGCATTTTATCTAGACTTTTTTATTGAAATTTAACGACTTTAATCTCGAGATGGTAATATTTAAATAGGACAAAAACTATTAAAAATGACGAAAGCATGTTAAACTAAAAACAAACTGATATTAAATGAAAACTGAAAATATAAAAATAAAAACTAGTTTTCTATAGTATAAAGTGTATAAAACAGCAGCACAAACACATTTCCACCACACATGTATGTTTTACTGAAGTAAATGTGGTTTATGCTGATATATCAGTATAACTCGAAGACTCGTGTAAATCATGTGATAATTGATTCACTCTCTGACCAGCGGCACAAAAGAACGAATGCAAATGCCCTGCATGGTGTTTGACTGCATCTGATCAGTGTTCCTGAGCCACACCCGAGTGTTCAGCCGCCTGCTGACATCACGTCAACACCGTGCAGTGCTGTGTGTGTGTGTGTGTGTGTGTGTGTGTGTG
>NW_015664005.1:119304-124088 GCF_001515625.1 Sinocyclocheilus rhinocerous
ACTCACACTCACACACACACACACACACACTCACACTCTCACACACACACACACACACACTCTCCCACACACACACACACACGGCTTCAAATGTACTGTGAACACCAGCTCAACCTGACATCTTCATCCAAAACAACAGTAAATCATGAAAACACAAAATCAAATAAGAGAAAAAAAATTGAAAATGTTTTGGATAAAGAAAATGAAGTCTATTTACAGCATTAATAGGCAGTGTAAATACTACTACTATCATGTATAAATACTGTACTATTTAAATAATAGATTTTTCTCATTAAATTAATGTAATTTAATAATATGTTAAATTAATAACTTATTAATAAGATTTAGATTTTTGCATTACAGTAATGTAATAAATATACTTTCACATACATTTATGTAATTTAATAATTTATTATAGTCTTTACAGTCTATTTACAATATTTATAAGCAGTGTAAATACTACAACTATTATACATAAATACTTTTCCATTTAAATAATATATTTAATTTAAATTAATTAATTTAATAATATATTAAATTATTTTTCTTATTAAATTAATAAGATTGTGATTTTTGCATTACAGTAATGAGATTTTGGGATTAATGAGTAATAATTGGATTTGAGGAACTCAATGTAAAACATCGCCTTCATTAAACGAAATATTTTTGTGTTTCATGATGAATTTTGCACATTTTGACAGATGAACTGAACTGAATTGTGAATAATTCAACTATTGTCTTTCAGAGCTGCTTTACAGCTGAAATTGAATTTGTTTCATATTTAATCGATTTTACAGTTATTGAACCAAATCTGAATCAACATAGATCTGAACACTACTGTCTTCTGCAGCTGAAATTCTCATATTTAATAAAGTTTCCATCATTGAATCTGTTATTTTCCTGTTTATCTCTGTGAAATCGGTACTGTATAAAGCGCTATAGAAATACAGTAGACTTGACTATTTCTTGTTGATGTAGTGGTGAATTATGTTCACAGCACATCTGACCGTCACAGGAGGGAGGGGCATGCATGAATATTCATGAGGGGGAGGAGCCCGCGTGAATATGGATGAGCTTGTAAATATGTTAAGCAGAAAGGAAATATCTGGCGGTGTGAGGAAGAGCGTTTGCCACAAAAGTCTGAAAAAAGCAAAAGCAGTGAATACAAAAGCCATGCATCAGAAAGCAAACAGCATAATCACACAGAACTCAGAGCAACCCATATTCAATCATGAACAAAGCCTTCGAGAAGAAGCTGATGTGACGTGTGAGCCTCGGTTCAGTACCGCGGTAAACGCTGTAACCGAGGCTCAGACGTCAGCATTGATGCGATTCTGCCACCATTGTGTGTGTTGAACACATGAACTGCTTCCAGCGACCGTCAGTCATTCACCGAGACACCACTGATGTCTGTCAGGAGATTAACCGCTTCGTTATTGATAATCAATGTCGATTAAACGCGGCTGTTTGCTAATGAGCTCAGCGCTGCTGTCGTCTGTAACACTCGATCACGCGCATCGATCTGAGTCGCTCAGGCTCATACTGTAAGCGGGATGATGTCAAATACAGGCTAATTAGAGTTAACTAAAACTGTAAAAACTAATTTGTCACTTAAAATAAAATATAACAAAACCCTTATTTTAATTCAACTAGTTCTGAAGGAAACAGTTCTCATTTTTGAGTTCAACTTGATATACTAAAATAACTAAAACTGAAATACAAAATAATAAAAACTATATAGACATTAATATATATATATATATATATATTAGTGCTGTCAAACAATTAATCGCGATTAATCGCATCCAAAATAAAATTTTGATTTACTATAAAAAGTCAAAATAAGACTTATATATATATATATATATATATAAAAATACATATATATAAATACATTTTTTAATATGCCTATATATTATATTAAAAACTAAAACTATAAATAAATATAAATATAAATAAAAATAAATAAATAAATACAAATGTCAGAAACCAAAAATTACTAAAATTTTAACAACTTAAAATAAAAACAGAAAATATAAAAATAAAAATGTCAATAGTATCTCATTTATATTAACCCAACACTACTTGCACAACACTACACGCTCTACATTAACCTTCAGTTTCACATCAAACACAAATACAGTCATGCTCATGAGAGACTGATGCTGTAATTTAGAAATACTGAGTGAAATACAACATAGTCCCTACATCTCAAACAGTAACTCAATGCCAAGGTCATGAATTTGATTCAAATTTGATGAATGCATGAACTGATCAATGTGAACCTTAAATGCAAAGTAAGTCGCTTTGGATAAAAGCATGATCTGCCAGATGCATCCATGTAAAGATGTCATTAGACCGAGTTTTGAACTGAATCTGAATCTGCGAGGGTTTGGTGTGTGGCGTGTGTCTCGGCGGATCTGACGCTGGAAGCAGCTGGTTTCCTCCACAGGACGATCGTTCCCAGGCTTACCGGCGCTCTCCTGCTGCGTCTCTGAGGGAACGGCCTCCTTCGGCTTGACCATGCGGCCCCGGAGCAGCGGGCCCCCGGGGGCCAGAGGAGGGACGGTGGTGAGGAGGCCTGCTGGAGCACAGCACACATCAACATCTCTCTGAGACACAACACACACATCTCTCACATCACTCACACTCCAATCAGTATTTCACCTCCACTGATTCATTCATTTGCTGATAATTAGCAGAGTAATTTACAGTAAACTGCTCATAATCACAGAATAAACTCCATTATGTTAAACTTGCGTATGACCAGCTCACCTGAAAATGAACTACGCTCTTAAAAATAAAGGTGCTTAAAAGGTTCTTCACAGCGATGTCATAGAAGAACCATTTCAGTCAAAGAACCATCTCTTTCTTAGCTTTTTATAATCTGAAGAACCTTCTTTCGCCACAAAGAAGCTTTTGTGAAACAGAAAGGTTCTTCAGATGTTAAAGCTTCTTTATGGAAGCATTTAGACAAAAAGGTTATTCTATGGCATCACTGTGAATGGCATACACATACAATATTTGGTTTATTTGGACCATTAACTGGCATATTTTGAACATGCAAATATGTTGTTAAATTCTTGAAATATGAACTAAAATCTTTTAGGTAAGAGAGGTTTGACTGATGAAGTGTGTGAACCGCTGGACTAGTTTAACTCACGTTTAATCCACAGATAAACTCTCTCTGTGCCGGTGGCCGTTGTTTATCGTCTCCCAGCCGCAATCATTAACATGATTTATTTAAGAAACGCCACGGGCCGCGAGATTAGTGTGACAGCTCTATTTTATAATTCATTTTCCACAGCCAGAGGAAGAGCCGGTGAGGACGATGACACACATACGAGAGGAAAGCCGAGAGAAAACCAGCTCTCAACGAGACACCAGACGGAGGAATCTGTGCTTATAAAGCTAAACAGACACATGTACGAGCGGTTTATGAAGGAAACGGAGAGAAAACAACATCAAACACATTCACACACAGAACTAATGAAGCTCAGGAGAAGATGGCTAATATTACCAATAAACACCAGTGCATGTGATATGTAGGTCACAATTGCTGCTTCAGCCAATCAGATTCACTCTGGCTGCTTCAGCCAATCAGATTCACTCTGGCTGCTTCAGCCAATCAGATTCACTCTGGCTGCTTCAGCCAATCAGATTCACTCTGGTTGCCGGGGGAGGGCTGTCAATCATGTGTGTGTCTGTGTGTGTTTTTTTAACCTGATTGTATTTCATGAATAATTTCTGCTGGTCTTGGGAGAAGCCCTGAGTGTTTATTCCCTGTAAACAGTCATTTGCATTCGACTGTCTCTAACCCACAATCCTTTGCTCTATGAAGCGCAGAGATCCATCCAATTAGGGAATGAAAGGTCAGAGCGTCTCTAACTACATCTACACACGGGAAACACTGGAGACACTGACCGCATGCAGCATTCTGGGTAATATCGCTCACACCCTGCTGCCTGCGCTGATGCTCTACAAGAAAACGCAGTCAGAGAAATGAAACATTCGCCCACAGAGTCAGATAACGATGAGAGAGAGAGAGAGAAGAAGAGCTGTACTCACCATTGAGAGCCACGAACGAATCTGGAGACAAATGACAAAAACGTGTTAATTGGCTGAAATGTAATTCCCTCTCACACACACACATAATTTATTACTGAATTAATCTAACGACACATTTAAAACTGTGGCAGCAGAACATTTAACAACATCATACCAGAGCTCAGAAATAACTCGAGTGCGTCTTAAGACTCGTTCACACCAGTGCTGATAACATAACGATAAATATAAAGATTTACCAATCAAAACTACACGTCCACACAACACAAACGCCGCAAAAATAAAATATTTAAAATATTAAGTCTTGTTTTCTAAAAAAATATTAAAAATTGTTAAAATAAGCAAAAATATCTGCCAATGGGGCAAGAAAAATCATCTTAATTCAAAGGCTAAACAAGATTATTTTTCTTGCCCCCTTAGCAGATATTTTTGCTTTTTCTAACAGAATTTTTATATTTTTTACTGAAAACAAGACATAATATCTTAAGTCATTTTACTTGTACAGTAAATTCATCTTGACTTGCTCAATTTGAAAATGAGCGAAATCTGTGTGCGGAAGTGTTTCACCCCAATGCGAAATACGAGATTGTATAAATTCATTTTAGAATGACAAAACTTCGCCGAAGATACAGCACCTAAACAATATCGTTGAAATCACTTTCAGAGCAATTTGTTTCCAGCTGATGAATGATAAAAACACTGACAGCCAATCAGAATCC
>NW_015664006.1:0-1191 GCF_001515625.1 Sinocyclocheilus rhinocerous
TTTCCACGACATTCTAATTTATTGAGATGCACCTGTATATGCAATCCATTTTAAATAGCCATACTTAATCCATGAATCAAACAGTTAGGTCCCATACTGAATGATGCTGGAAAATAGGCCATAAACGATGTGCTTGCCTTGCATTACAATCAATAAACATAAAGGAATAGTCCACCCAAAAATGAAAATTTACTGATAAAAAAACATCACAATAATCTACAAGTATTCCACACAACTCCAGTCCATAAATTAACACATTGTGAAACAAAAAGCTGCATCATTAAATCCATCATTAAATGGTTTTAACTTTAAAAAGTTGCTTCTGGACAAACATTTCAGTTCATAATCCATAATAACGCTTCTTCCTGTGAAAAAGTCCATCCCCTGTTGTCCTCAAACATCAAAATCCACTGACAGAACTGCATTGGACTGTTTTCTCTTGTAAATGGTGCTTGATCTGCCCATATTTCTCTCCTTATTTAGGCAAGATTACTTTTTCACTGGAGAAAGCAATATTATGGATATAAATGGCAGATAGAGGACTCAGATTTTAGATGGAATAGTTTAAAGGTTAAAAAAAAGTTCTTAATTATTAAATTGTTTATTATTAACGTGCAGCTTTTCATTCACAATTGATTACTTTTTTTGTAATTATTGTGATGTTTTTATCAGCTGTTTGGAATCTCATTCTGACGGCTGCCATTAACTACACAGGATCCATTGGTGAGCAAGTGATGGAATGCTAAATTTCTCCAAATCTTCTCTGATTAAGAAACAAACTCGATATGGCCTGAGGGTGAGTACATTTTTAACACATTTTCATTTTTAGAATGTCAGCCAATATAGACATATTTATTAAATTAAAGGGCTAGTTCACCCAAAAATGAAAATTATGTCATTAATTACTCACCCTCATGTCGTTCTCAACCCGTAAGACCTCCATTCATCTTCGGAACACAAATTCCGCGTGACACAGCTGTCATAGAATAGCATACGCTGTTTACGTTCAGTGGATATTCTCCAAAATGGCACCAGGGTGACGCGGAGGAGACAAATTGTTGAATTAAGTCGTTATTTTTGTTTTCTTTGCGTACACAAAGTATTCTCGTAGCTTCGTAAAATTACGGTTGAACCCCTGATGTCACATGGATTATTTTACCGATCTCCTTGCTACGTTTCTGGACCTTGATC
>NW_015664006.1:2663-20284 GCF_001515625.1 Sinocyclocheilus rhinocerous
GTCACATGGACTATTTTACCGATGTCCTTGCTATGTTTCTGGACCTTGATCGTGGTAATTACATTGCTGTCTATGGGAGGGTCAGAGAGCTCTCAGAATTCATCAAAAATATCTTAATTTGTGTTCCGAAGATGAATGGAGGTCTTACAGGTTTAGAACGACATGAGGGTGAGTAATTAATGACAGAATTTTCATTTTTGGGTGAACTAACCCTTTAACAGGCAGAACAGGACCAATAAGCACAAACCTAATAGCTTATTATAAACAGAATAACCAACATTAAGTCAGTGCATGTCAAGGGTATCAGCATGCTTCTCATGTATGAAAAGAACCTGCAAAAATTTCAAGAAAACCTTGACGTGTATCAGCAACAATACATTATTTTATCATTGTGATATTGATATAGCACCTGTTGTTGTCAAGTTTAATTTATAATGTTTTCCCTGTTAAACTGGTATAAAATGTCATACCGTAACCAATAAACAGGCTTTATTATCATATGCCAGTTTGACCTGACATAGCCTACACAAAACTACTTAATGAGGTAAAATCAAATAATTTTGTTTCTGCTACAGGCAGGTCTAAACATTTCAAAATGTATTATATTTTAAATGTAACAACAGTAGAGGTAGCCTACAAATATAAAGCAAAAAATAAAGGTGCAAATAAATAAATAAAATATGTAGATGACAAGTATTAGCTATGTCTACTAGCAGCAGCAGTATGGTTTATTTGACCAGTCTCCGACATTCCTATAGAAAATAGGGGAGAATGTGATTCTATAAATGTAATTAAATATTTTGGGACTCATAAACACAGAAAACCTGAAGCCATGGACTTCTTGGATGAAGACACAGCATCAACAGAGGCTGGATCAGGTCAGGACGTAGCTATAGGTTCCACGAGACCCAAGACTAAGCCTGGTTATTGCTTGTGGATGAAAACAAAAATTGAACCCCAAAGGCTCTACAACACCCAAAGCTTAAGAGAAAAAAATTGCTATCGAAACTGTATTTGGTAGAGTGGGATACGCTAAACTGTTGTTGTGTTACTCCAGGATCAGAGCAAGATCAGTGATCCTGCAGTTCCACAGACACAGAAGAGACTGCAGATGCGTGATGGCAGTGGAGATGCGGCTGTCAACGCAGACTGCAGCTGAATTGATGAGCGGGGCCGGCGAGGGAGCGGTGAAAAGTGCCTGCTGCTGTCTGTGGTGTTGAATGAATGACAGTAGGGTTTTAATGGGCATCTCTCATTTCTCTCAGCTCTCATGATTCAAACAGCCACAAGCAAAAGCTCTGGCCGTGTAACCTCACAACCAGCAGTCCATGCACGAATAAACGAACATTCACTGTAAAAAAAAAAAAAAACATTCAAAAGAATTAACCACAAGGAAACATTCATTTAATTTAAGATAATTATAATGTATCAAATGAATTTCTTCAACTATATATATATATAATTTACATATTTCAGTTTGTATTTGTTTTCTGAAGGTCACATTAGAACGGCTTTCATTCTTTATTTTGTGTTACATTGTTAAATGTCTTATTAAAATATACATATTAGAAAAATAAAATATGCACAATATTTATAGTAAACTATTACAATTATTTAAAAGTATTATTGTATACATAATTACTACTGTTCAAAAATGTTTTAATGTTTTTGAAAGAAGTTTTTTATCCTCACCGTTTCATTTATTTGATGAAAAATACAGTAAAAACATCAAAATATTGCAAAATATTTTTTTTACAATTTAAAATTAATTGTTTTCTATTTTAATAGTTTAAAGTGTAATGTATTCCTGTGACTGCAAAGCTGATTTTTCAACAGCCATTACTCCAGTTTTCATTGTCGCACGATCCTTCAGCAAAAGATCAATACTATTATACAGAAGCAATATGAACAAAGATCGCAATTTAATATATGTAGACTTCTTGAAACATGATTTTTAAGCATCATATGTTTATTCTGAACAACCTGGTGCTGTGCTAATATTTTGATAATTATAAATATGGGTCACATTAGAACAGTATGTATCAAGCCGGTAAACTCACCCAATCCAAATGTTGCAAAAAGTGGCTCTACAAAATTAAAAGAAAACATGCAATCAGTCCATTCAGTCTTTATTTTTGTTGTCACTGTGTCTCATTGATTTGAATTTCAGTGTTTTGAGATTAGAAAAAATTGAATGTACAATGTGTGACTCGGTAAAATGAGAAAAGAGTTTACGGGTCTGTTTACTGTTTATGCAGGCATTTTCTAGGACACCAGTACATACTGTACATTCTCTTGTCTTTAATTGGAGTCCTTGAGAAAACAAAGGAGAGAATGAAGAAAAAACATGTAGTGTGAACAGTCGGTTGTGTAACAGCGGAGCCGGTGATGCGCTGGCCTATAAATACAGACTGGCATCAGTAGCGTATCGTGGGCCAGAGTTTCCCCTCAGCCCACTTGGCTTTGTTTATTCCCAACCGGCTGGCTTTGTATGCCTCTGCACTGCTTTGACATTGGCAGATAAATCAGGAAACACAATGCACAGCACCAACTCCCTCACAGACTTTGACCGATGCCTCCCTCGCTGTATGTGTGACTCCCTCATACAAGAAAACAAACGATCAATTTCCCATACATCGGTTGTTTCATTGGCAGGTACAGTTACGATGCTCTCCAGTACAGTAACCACAGAATAACAAATGTTTCCTCCATGCAAGATGATGCAATGATTAGTCAATGTAGCTGCCCTGTCCTATAAATAATTTCACCTGGTAGCCTAGAGCTAGTCTAACCCGCAAAACCTCCGCTGTCATTCGTCCTTAATATGAATTTAACTCAGCTCAGTTGTCAACCAATCCAATTCACTCTCGGCTTACTAGTTAAGGTATCGCCTGGAGTAGTTGAAGGAGAAGATGCAAAGGATAAATACATATAATGTGAAGATAAGGAAAAAGAGACAGGCAGAGTTGGGTCTCATCTAAATTGTTAGATAATGCATTTGAATGAGTTGCATGTATCTAGCCTTTCCGGAGAATTCTGCCATGCATTTTCTAAGCTTCTATAACGAAACAATATATCACCTTCTCTACCCACGTTCCTCAGCCTGGGTGCGGGCTTGCTAACGCTCCGGCTTTCATCTTCTAGATGTGGGAGATATTATTCATAAAGTGTAAAAATCAACTCTTCAGCTATTTACTGCAAGCCCACCAAGTGGACAGCAGAAAACGGAAGCCCCAAGGAGAAAGCCACTAAGACCAGCCATATCAGTGCTGTGTCAGAAAATACAGTTGGTAACTAATACACTAGTTTACTCAAAAATAAAACTCTGTCTGCACTTACTCACTCTCATGTTGTTTTACAACTTTATTGAGTTCTGTGAAACACAAAAGGAGATGTTTAGCAGAATGTCCAACCTGCTGTTTTCCATACAATGAAAGCGAACTGAGAATATGGCGGTCTCTCGCCCTTAGACTTGTAAGGAATTTAGCAATTCCAGTTATTTAACAGTTGCAATTAAAGATTATTTTAAAATTGAGGGGGAAATAACATTAGATACTTTACTAACTAAAAGTAACTTTGCAAATATGTGTCAACTAACTTTCATTATTTGCAATTACATTCACAACTACTACCGTATGATGGTGATTCTCTAAAAATAATTGATTCACAAGAGTCATTCGTTGGAATCAAACTTCACTGGTCGTGCTATATGTTTTTGATAAACTATACATTTTATTCTATACTGTATGTTTTAAAGTGTTGACAATCAGTGCCATTTGTGCATAATGCTTAAGGGAACCCTGTAGTATGACATAAAAGGGACCATGTGATGACGCAAACCTCAAATAAAGCAAAACGGAAACAATCAAGTAGTCCCCAGATGCCATGTGTGTTACAGCAGCATTTTGGAGAAATTGTGCTTTGGAGAAAGCTGATTTCACTAAGATGTGCTAAAATAATCGGACATTAATTGTGATCTCAAATTGATTAATTATCAGAAGCCATTACTTCACCACCTGTGTGTCACGTCATTAATGATAGTCCTATATTGTTGAACCAACATGGTTCTAATGACAAAGTTGTTAAAGTCGCCATGTTATAGTACTGTGGTTTTGGTCAGACTCAGTTCAAAATGAAATGACTGGATTTCGCCCCAATTTTACAGGAAACACTTTTAGAGTATTTTATTTTGGAGTTTTGCTCTTCAAGTCCGAGAAGTTAATAGAACTGAACAGCATGAACAATTGTTTTTGGTATTTTTTATTTTTTTCTTTCCTGGAAATAGAAAAAAAAAAAAATATATATATATAATGTACATGTCATGAGTCCGGGCCCTGTGTTTCTCCCTCTCATCACCAGAGGTCGCCATCTCCCGGACTTCATTCCCCAAACTCCACACACCTGTCACTTATACACCCTCAGCTGTTCCTCATTGTCATGGACTATTTATACACCACACTTCCACCACTCTGCCTGGCTGAATTGTAATTGTAATTATTTGTTTGAAGGTTTGGTTGATTCAAGCTCTTGTGCCGTATTTGTATCCCTATCCTGTCATTCGGTTTGTAACCTGTTTTGTTTCTTTTGTCTGCCTTTCTGTTTATTAAATCTTGTTTCACCTGCATTTGGACTCAGACCTTGTTTTTCAACGGTGCTCCCTTACCGCTCCGTGACAGAATTCAGCCAGCAAACATGGGTCCAGCAGGAAACTCTTCAACATCCTTCAGGGAGACCAGAGTATTGAGGAGTACGCCAGGGACTTCTTTGGAGTAGCTCATCGGTCGGCGATGGAGAAGACCTGCCTCATGGTCGTCTTCTGGGGAGGCCTAGCCAAGCCCTTCAAGTTCCTGATACCATGCTGGGTCCCCGAGGAGTCGCTGGAGGACTACATTAACCTGGCTCTGTTTTTGAGCAGCTCAGCCTTCAGGGTGGAGTTAGCTGAGGAGCCAGCTTACAGTTCTCATGAAGCGGCAATCCAAGGGGCGTCAGAGGCCTTGTCTGCCGCACCCAGTACCTCACGCCCGTTCCAGGAGCGTCCCGGGCTCATACGCAGCATGCAGGAAGCCCCGGTGATGTCGGTGCGAGCGGCATGGTCCGCTCACAGTTCACCCGAGGCGGTGGTGTCCGCTCACAAAGCTCCAGAAGCGGTGGTGTCCGCTCACAGTTTCCCCGAGGCGGCGGTGTCCGCTCACAGTTCCCCCGAGGCGGTGGTGTCCGCTCACAGTTCCCCAGAGGCGGCGGTGTGCACTCACAATGCACCCGTGGTGGCGGTGCCCGCTGATGTTCCCTCCGGGGCGGGAGAGCTTGTTTCAGGCCTCCCCGAAGCAGCGAAGCCCACTGATGTTCCCACCGAGGCGGCGGGGCTTGCTTCTGGTCTTCCTGAAGCGGCGGAGCCCGCTGATGTTCCCTCCGAGGCGGCGGGGCTCGCTTCAGGCCTTCCCGAAGCGGCGGAGCCCGCTGATATTCCCTCCGAGGTGGCGGGGGTCGTTTCAGGCCTTCCCGAAACGGCGGTGTCCGCTCGCACTTCCTCCAAGGTGGTGGAACTCGCCTCTGGTTTTCCCAAAGTGGCCGTGCTCGCCTCTGGGGCTCCCGAAGCTGCGAAGCCCGCCATTGCCGTTCCAAGGCGGCAGCTCCACACACACCGCTGTGGTGGCCGCTGGTTCTGAACTGGGTCCCCACCCTGCCGACTCTGCCTCAGTCCTCAGGTCCCCCTCCATCACATGGACCTGGCCCCCCCATCCCTCCCTCTACTCCGCCTCCGCTCTGCCGTCCCCCGGTCGGGTGCTTGGGAACGTCTGGAAGCCGTTCCTTAGAGAGGGGGTTCTGTCATGAGTCCGGGCCCTGCGTTTCTCCCTCTCATCACCAGAGGTCGCCATCTCCCATCCTCCGGGACTCCATTCCCAAAACTCCACACACCTGTCACTTATTACACCCTCAGCTGTTCCTCATTGTCATGGACTATTTATACACCACACTCCCACCACTCTGCCTGGCTGAATTGTAATTGTAATTATTTGTTTAAAGGTTTGGCTGATACAAGCTTGTGTACCGTATTTGTATCCCTATCCTGTCATTCGGTTTGTGACTTGTTTTGTTTCTTTTGTCTACCTTTCTGTTTATTAAATCTCGTTTCACCTGCATTTGTACCCAGACTAGGGATGTGCGCGACTAATTTGACTGTCGTTTAAACGAAAGTTTTGTATCCGACTAGATGGACATCCCGCACCATCACCGAAGTGGGTCTTCGTTAGAGGAATAGATGGCGCGAACGGGATCGCAGCGGCGGCGGCGGGCTGTAGTGAATGACGTGATTGACATTTGAAAACGCATGTGAGGTCTGAGGTAAAAATTTAGTTTCCGCCCAGATAAACGCTTACAAATAATGTAATATTTTTTATATTACATAAAAATATACACATGCTCTGTGACATATATATGTGTTGCCTTCCCTTCCCTTCACAACAGCTAAACTTCTACTTTTGCTTTGCAAAAAAACTTACAAGATTGGAACAATATGAATTAATGATGACAGGATTCTAATTTTTATATGACATATTCCTTTAAGCACTCCAAATTTGGATTTAATAGATTTCAGATTGTTCTTTTTCTCGGTTTACTGACATTTTAAGAATGTAGGGCAGAGCTCATGTATTTACGTAACAAGTCATAAGGAAGCTATTGGGGAAACCATTTGATTTTAATGTTGTGCTACTGTATCAACTGGTGAAATGACAATGATGCAAGCAGATAGGTAAAGGTGGCTCAGGAGATGTTTACGCTAGCTGAATGTTCCTTTCATTAACAGCACAGCAATGTTTATTTATACTTTCACCATTTCTGCAATGCCCAACGGGCTGCTGGAGTGTCCTGTGATGATGAGCTAGTGTAATCACCGAACCCAGCTTGTGATTTATAGCTTACAGCGCAGAACCTAAAAACAGATGCTCTTTAGAACACTTGATTTCTTCATGTTTACAAGCTCTGTAAAGCACTGCGGTAACTGAAGGTCTGGCAGTACTTGGGGTTACAGCAGAATTCTGTATTTACGCAGGACTACTGAACTGTAATTGGAAAAGTCTTCAGGAAACTCACAGGTAGGCCATTTATCACAGATTCAGGAGGGATTTTATGCCCCAAGTCCCACCAGGGTGTAAATGCTGGCCTTTAATGTTTTAAATAACATAATAATCTTGAGACCGTGGTTATAGAGGAACAGTTCACCCAAAAATGAACATTTGCTGAATGTTTACTCACTCTCAGGCCATCCGAGATGTAGCTTCTTTCTTCATCTGAACAGATTTGGAAAAAAAATAACATTACAGTACATCACTTGCTCACCAATTAAGTGAATGGGTGCCGTCACAATGAAAGTCCAAACAGCTGATAAAAACATCACAATAATCCACAAATAATTCACATGACTCCAGTCCATCAATGAAAGTGTCATGGATACACAGATGGAGAACAGGGAGGTAAGTATGCTTGGTTTATTCAAGTAGGATTGCCAGAAGACGACAAAGGAGATAACTCAGGCAAGTAAGACAAACAGTGTTCAGGCTGTAGCTCATGGCTCAAACGATAACAGTTCTTTCTTATCTGTTGCAGGTTTGCAGAGAGAACAATCCAAACGGACGGTCAGCAATGGAAGGAGAAGGAGAGTGAAATCCACAAGCTGAGTATCCAGGTAGGTCCAGACCAGACAACAAAGTGAGGACGTGAAGCCAGTTTTTAATGTGTGATGATTGGAGGGTGACCGGTGCAGATATTTAGTACTCAGGTGATTGTGATCGTTCGTGAGCAGTGATTGGATCTGGCGGCACGCTGCACTCCGTGACAGAAAGTCTTGTGAAGTAAAAAGCTGCTTGTTTGTAGGAAACAGATTAACCATTAATACATGTTTAACTTCAAACCATTGCTTCTTTCATTGCCAAAATATGAGTCCTTTATTGATATTGTTTTCTCCAGTGAAAAAAAAAAGTAATTTTGTCTGAACCAGAAGAGAAATATGCACAAATAAAGTACCGTTTACAAGTGAAAATTCGTTGATGAACGTTCCAAGGCAGGTCTTGACCGTGTTACAGTTCATTATTACTTTGCCAAATGATTTAAATTATCTCAAAGGTCCTTGCAGCCAACAACAGCAAAAGAACCAAAACCCACAAAGACACTGACCAAGCAAATTAATATAATAAAAAAATTGGATTAAAATGAATTTCCATGTTTTTCCGATGAAATTACATTTTAATATCGACAGAAAGCATGCTCTCTTTCTCCCACTGTCTCTCCCCCACACAAACGCACAATACAGACACACACATGGAATCATACACACGCACAGATTTTATTGTCAGCACTGCCCCGCGAGTTTATAGTTTTGCAGCTGAAAAGATACATGACATTTCTCAGTAGCGAGGTGGTGACGTCACTGTTCTTGAAGCTTACTAATGTCTTGCAATACATAATTTTAACAATGTCTTGAGGTGTGGTAACCATAGTATAAGTGGAATAATTGACTCCAGGCCATTTAATTATTGGAAAAATAATGCACACTCCACTCCATTGTGTATTATTCCTTACTTATGATCTCATATTTTTTGGACAGTTTTAAAGCGATAATTTAAAGTTAAAACGCCTCAATGATTGATTTGTTTCTTACAAACACACAGCTTTTCACTTAGCAAGAGGTTAATTAAAGGACTGCAGTAGTGTAGATTATTGTGATGATTTTATCAGCTGTTTGGACTCTCATTCTGACGGCACCCATTCACTGCAGAGAGTCCATTTGTGAGGGCTAAATTTCTCTGAATCTGTTCTGATGATAAAACAAACATCTTCATCTTGGATGGCCTGTGGGTAAGTACATTTAAATTTTTTGGTGAACTATTCATTTAATGATTATCTTAAAAACATGTTTTTCCATGCAACCAATAAAGGACATGTATCAAGTACTAAAAAGACCACCATATTTAGCAGTGCCTGCCAAGTCAAGTAGTATTGCTCATATTTTGATTTGAGTAAACTTTTGAACTTCAGAGCACAATTTGCTCTTCACATAATGTCTCTAGCAACTAAACTGCAACAGACAAAAGAATAAAAAATTAATAAAAATACTCAGGACACCTAGCAACACCATGGCAACCACCTTCGATTTTGGAGGCAAGTTTCTTGGAAAAGTCTAGTTTATTGAAAATTGTATATAATTTTTTTAATGAATTATTCCATGTGATCGGCATATTGTGAATGACGTGGCAGAATTATAAAGTTTCACTAAAAAGTAAAAATGTATAATGACTTTGGAGCAATGGAGCAATGGAGCAGTGCACCTGGATGTTTTATGGTCATGCTGATGTGAAGTGAAATGACACAAATCACCATAACTGGCACTGAGTGCTTATTTGCATCCCATGTCAAAAATGCATATCTCTAAATAGACTTCATGGAGTATAAATTAACAGCTAAACCCTTTCAACAATGCATTCCTACATTTTTTTTTTTTTACCTAATCTGTATGCAATGAAGAAAGATAAACAGATTTTGAATTTGAACACAATCATTTTAACAGAACCACTACAAAAAAAAAATGTTAATTCTCCTGTACTTCGCTATGTACCATAATACTGAATAATTAGTGACAATAATTGCATGGCACTCCAGACCATAAACTATGGAGATTTAAAAAAAAAAAAGAATATAAATGTATAGTTCTATAGTTCTACTGGGACTATAGATGGACTGTAGGACTGACGGACAGACGAATAGACAGACAGATAGATAGATAGATAGATAGATTAAAAGTGTTATATTACAGAACATTTTGAATCATTATTTTGAAATCTTTTATCATGCTTTAAGGTGTTACTTATGTTTACTTGTTTAAAATCACATGCAAAGTGCTTGATTTTATAACTAATTAAAATATATAATGGTGGTGGATTTGATATTACATTAAAAGTTAATGTATTTTATGTACTAATCAGTCACAATGAAATTAAGTCACAAATCGATTAAGGTTGTTTTGCTAATTATTTGACTGATTCAAAAGAACCAACTCATAGTGTGACTAATTTGATCAGGCTTTAGTTCTGATGAAACAGCCCAAGATACACAATTTGTTCAGTGAAACATTGTCGGGGGAAAATACAACATAAATATAACCCCACTAATTTATTTAAACTTGCTTATGATTATCATCTACACAATAAATGCGTCTGTTTCCAAAGTTCAGAAACCAGACCACACAATGTTGCTGTTCTTTTCTCTTTTTATAATATAGTCAAGGCTGATTTATTTAATTATTTTTTTTTTTTTGAGAACCTTTATGTCTTTGAGTGAATGTTTTCTTTTTTTTTTTTTACTCACTGTATTGTTATGTGTACTTCACATCAGCCTCATTTGTACCTTGGGATTAAAACGAGAAGCTTAAATCACACAAATCAGCAGAACTGGTGTTCTCTGGAACAGTCTTTGTAGAATAAGAGGATTTGGGTTGCAGTTCAGCTCTGGATGATAGAGCTTGTTTATGGTGACGGAGATGCGCTCATAATCCCATTAAAACGAACTACAGGGCAGATCTCGCACTCATTGTGACCGTTTGCACACCATTCTTATATCAGTCGTATTGCTCGTCGTGTAGCGAGAAGTAGGTTTGACAGAAGATGTTATATTGGAGGACTCAGGAGAAAGTCATAGAACCACATAATTAAAGCAGTATCTCCAAAAGGCCAGATCCTACACAACTAGTATATCATTTTCCATAACTATATTTGAGTAATATATCAGGTTCCCTTTCAGTCAGTCACGTTCTACGTTACGTCAGTCGTGACTGACGAATTGGGATCTCGCCCGAGAGCCCAATCACCTTCGAGTGTAAACTAAACAAGCCAATGACAGTTGGCGTGCGTGTTTCGCCACGCGCACCCCGCCCCACAGCGCGGGTATAAAAGGAGAGCGCATGCAAACTCACATCAGCTTTTCGCTTCGGAGCCGAGCCTTCTCAGGACGAATCTCCGCGACTGGTGTGGGGGGACTTGCCGGCTTCCGCAGGGCACTGGAGGGGGTCAGCAATAGTGGCGTTTTCCATACGGATCCCAATTCGTCAGTCACGACTGACGTAACGTCGAACGTGACTGACTGAAAGGGAACGTCTCGGTTACTTGTGTAACCCTCGTTCCCTGAAGGAGGGAACGGAGACGTTACGTTCCGTCGCCACAGTTGCTGTACCACCGCTGTACGGCCGGGGCACGTAGTCTCGGCTCCTCAGCGAAAAACTGATGTGTGTTTGCACGCGCTCTCCTTTTATACCCGCGCTGCGGGACGGGGTGCTCGTGGCGAAACACACACGCCAACTGTCATTGGCTTGTTTAGTTTACACTCGAAGGTGATTGGGCTCTCGGGCGAGATCCCAATTCGTCAGTCACGACTGACGTAACGTCTCCGTTCCCTCCTTCAGGGAACGAGGGTTACACAAGTAACCGAGATGTTTCTGCATGTCCGTAGCTCATGGGTTTGGGTGTTGGACTGACATTTCAAATCTTGTGCTGAATAACAAGTTGTTGCTCATTTCTTTTAGCATATTGAATACAACAGTTCACTTCAAAATGATAGTATATGATGATAGATTTCATTTAGAACTTTTCATGCTTCGAAATGGATGCACATGTCTCATAAAAGTGGTCCATATGACTTGAGTACCATCTTTCAAGTCATCTGAAGTGATTTGATAAGTTTGTTTGACAAACAGATTAAAATGTAAGCCATTATTCGATTAAATATTAATTTCTTCTCTAGCTCTCCTTGGTGTATTAATGGGAGATTTAGCGATGTTAAATGAATTAAATATTAGCTGGTTAAAAACAATACTTTTTCAATCTGTTTAACCCACTCAATAATCTTGGTTAAAGGAATAGTTCCCCCCAAAATTTAAATTTTCTGAAAATTGACTCACCCTCAGGTCTTCCAAGATGTACATGAGTTTGTTTCTTCATTGGAACATATTTGGAACTGTTTAGCAGTACATCACTTGCTCACCAATGGATCCTCTGGAGTGAATGGGTGCCATCAGAATGAGAGTCCAAACAGCTGATAAAAACATGACAATAATCCACAAGTAATCCACACGACTTCAGTCCATCGACATATTGTGAAGAGAAAAGTTGTGTTTGTAAGAATATGAGTCCTCTATCCATAATATTGCTTTCTTCAGTGAAAAAGTGATCTTGTCTGAATCAGGAGAGAAATATGCACAGAGAACCAAGCACCACTTACAAGTGAAAACTGTCCAAAACAGTACAAATAAATAAACAATTAAATAAATCGGTGGATTATGATGTGAGAGGACCACAGAGGATGGACTTTATCACTGGAGGTAGCATATGTTGGCCAGAAGCTACAGTTAAAACGCTTCTCACTTCACAAGATGTTAATTGATGTACTGGAGTCATGTGGATTACTTCTGGATTGTTGTGATGTTTTTGTCAGCTGTTTGGACTCTCATTTTGATGGCACCCATTCACTGCAGAGGGTCCATTTGTGAGCAAGTGATGTAATGCTCAGTTTCATATGTAGAAGCTTAAATGATTCAGTCCCCATTATAATTGTTTGGAACTAGCTTGGAAGGTTTCAATTTGTATAAGGAAAAAAACAAGTTTGACCTTTTCAACATTTTGAGGTCGTCTATTGTTTTTAGGTATGCTGTAATCCATAATACTTAAGAGACAACATGAACATGAAACACCAGAGATTGCCACTCCCTAAAAATCAATTTCCTGTTATCTCACCCACAACAGTTGTGGCGTGACGATCACTTCAAATCCCATTTTGGTCAGGCAGCTTCGGGCAGCTCAATCTGCTGCTTCACCCAGGCAAAGTGAGAACAGAACACTTCAGTAATTACAACTTCCAAAAAATAGAGACTTTTTCCAGAATTTTGGAACAGCGATGAGTATTACATGCGCAAAAATTATAGCAACTGATTATACAGCAAAAAAAGTTGTTGACCTTATATACTCATTAAGGCCAACCGCTTAAAATATTAGAATATTATTAAAAATTGGAGACACATAGTTGACATGATTAGATCATTAACGTCACATTTAGAATCAATAAGATTTTTTTTCTTTTTAATATTATTTTTATGTCAGTCAGTTATACTCCCCCAATAATAATTATAATTAATTTAATGAAAAAAATGATTTTAAATAAAAAATAAAGTGTTGATTTTTTTAAATAATAATAATAATAATCATCATAGTTTTGTTTCGTATTGATTTTTATAATAAAATTAATTATTAAAATGATAATACTAATTATAATAAAGTGATTATAGTAATAGCAAACTATTGGATTAAAATTATGAACTATTTCCATGTTTTTCCGATGAAATTACATTTTAATATCGACAGAAAGCATGCTCTCTTTCTCCCACTGTCTCTCCCCCACACAAATGCACAATACAGACACACACACGGAATCATACACACGCACAGATTTTATTGTCAGCACTGCCCCGCGAGTTTATAGTACTACAGTGAATTATGAATTATTAAAAAATAATAATAATCACTCAAATAATAATCATTATATTACTGACTTTAACAATTTAAAAGAAGAAGACGAAAGTACTGTAATTTTCATAAATGAGATTGAGAATAAAATTACAATCATTAATAGGAAATAAATAAATAAAAACAAACTCGTTACAGTAATGAGAAGTTTAGGGGGAAATGTGTTTAATGATCTGAAATTAATGTCAATGCAAAAATCGCAATGGTCCAAATATAGGGTTCCTTTTTGTTTTTGCAAAATATAATTTATTTTTGTTTTCTCTTCTGATTTTGGGGTGAAATGAGCCTTGGACATGTTTTTTTGAGATTCAAACACAAAACATTTCAAACACTTTTTCCCCATTATAAATTATATATATTTTTTCTATCTTACAGTTAGCAGATGTTGGAAGGCAGAGATTGCCAAGCACAAAAGTTTATTGCATGTAATTAGCTCTCTCTAATCAACTTTATACATTTAATGACACTTGCAATCATCTCCACCATGCGATATGTTTGAGAGTAATGCTCTCTCAAGCAAGAGTCCTATAATCTGCCATCAATTAGCTATTTCAGTTTAATTAACCATCACAACCAGGAAAAGGTGCAGCCACATGTCCAAGATTAGCAAACTATAAATCACGCTCTTAAAGAGATGCTCACCTCCGCCTGTCAGGGTTTCACTACTAAACAATTTGCTTTTATTTTCTTCCAGAACAGGCTCAGCTGTAGCAGGATAGTGATTAACCTTGCTGGTCATTAAAAGTAACACACCGTGAAGAATTTACAAAGTCTGGCCCATTAAGTGTGCTGGGTTTAGAAGTTTTTAATTTACCCTTCCTTTCTTGTATTGGACTCCAGAGTGTAAGATCTGTAAATCTGTAATGGTGGATGGACCGGAACCAAGAAAATGCATCCAGGTCTCTGCTGTGTGTATCCAGTATAACTTTTCTGACATTGGAAACTTCAGTCGACCCTATATGAGAGACTGCTGGAGTCTCTCAAGACTTTGAGAAATAGTCTGGCTTTACGGCAAGGTCACTCTGAAAGAGGGAAACACTGCTCACAGTGACAGCTCAGAATGGAGACAGCACTAAAACGGTAATTTCACTAAAATCTGCCATTACAAACTATTATAAATAATAAAATAAATGTTGCAACACTTACCCACCTCCTTTATGACAAATTTATTGTGGGTTTCTTTATAATACTATATCCGTAAACTGTTTTACAAACTGTGTTATATATAGCATTGGGTTTAAAGTTTTGTGACACAGCATGATACAATACAATACATTACATTACAATACAATACAATACAATTAAATTTACATTTAGTCATTTAGCAGACGCTTTTATCCAAAGCGACTTACAAATGAGGACAATAAAAGCAGTCAAAACTAGCAATAATATGCAGGTGCATCTCAATAAATTAGAATGTCGTGGAAAAGTTCATTTATTTCAGTAATTCAACTCAAATTGTAAAACTCGTGTACTAAATAAATTCAATGCACACAGACTGAAGTAGTTTAAGTCTTTGGTTCTTTTAATTGTGATGATTTTGGCTCACATTTAACAAAAACCCACCAATTCACTATCTCAAAAAATTAGAATATGGTGACATGCCAATCAGCTAATCAACTCAAAACACCTGCAAAGGTTTCCTGAGCCTTCAAAATGGTCTCTCAGTTTGGTTCACTAGGCTGCACAATCATGGGGAAGACTGCTGATATCTGACAGTTGTCCAGAAGACAATCACTGACACCCTTCACAAGGAGGGTAAGCCACAAACATTCACTGCCAAAGAAGCTGGCTGTTCACAGAGTGCTGTATCCAAGCATGTTAACAGAAAGTTGAGTGGAAGGAAAAAGATGCACAACCAACCGAGAGAACCGCAGCCTTATGAGGATTGTCAAGCAAAATCAATTCAAGAATTTGAGTGAACTTCACAAGGAATGAACTGAGGCTGGGGTCAAGGCATCAAGAGCCACCACACACAGACGTGTCAAGGAATTTGACTACAGTTGTCGTATTCCTCTTGTTAAGCCACTCCTGAACCACAGACAACATCAGAGGCGTCTTACCTGGGCTAAGGAGAAGAAGAACTGGACTGTTGCCCAGTGGTCCAAAGTCCTCTTTTCAGATGAGAGCAAGTTTTGTATTTCATTTGGAAACCAAGGTCCTAGAGTCTGGAGGAAGGGTGGAGAAGCTCATAGCCCAAGTTGCTTGAAGTCCAGTGTTAAGTTTCCACAGTCTGTGATGATTTGGGGTGCAATGCCATCTGCTGGTGCTGGTCCATTGTGTTTTTTGAAAACCAACATCACTGCACCCGTTTACCAAGAAATTTGGGAGCACTTCATGCTTCCTTCTGCTGACCAGCTTTTTGAAAATGATGATTTCCTTTTCCAGCAGGATTTGGCACCTGCCCACACTGCCAAAAGCACCAAAAGTTGGTTAAATGACCATGGTGTTGGTGTGCTTGACTGGCCAGCAAACTCACCAGACCTGAACCCCATAGAGAATCTATGGGCTATTGTCAAGAGGAAAATGAGAAACAAGAGACCAAAAAATGCAGATGAGCTGAAGGCCACTGTCAAAGAAACCTGGGCTTCCATACCACCTCAGCAGTGCCACAAACTGATCACCTCCATGCCACGCCGAACTGAGGCAGTAATTAAAGCAAAAGGAGCCCCTACCAAGTATTGAGTACATGTACAGTAAATGAACATACTTTCCAGAAGGCCAACAATTCACTAAAAATGTTTTTTTATTGGTCTTATGAAGTATTCTAATTTGTTGAGATAGTGAATTGGTGGGTTTTTGTTAAATATGAGCCAAAATCATCACAATTAAAAGAACCAAAGACTTAAACTACTTCAATCTGTGTGCATTGAATTTATTTAATAAACGAGTTTCACAATTTGAGTTGAATTACTGAAATAAATGAACTTTTCCACGACATTCTAATTTATTGAGATGCACCTGAACATGCTCAGAAATATTTCTGGGGTTTAAGCAAGGCAGATCCATGAAGTCAGGATGGTGTAGATGTTGACAGGTCTCTGGATGTTGGAGTGTCAGTTTTGGTTTCATTTGACTGGCTCTGAGGGTGTCCCTGAATCAGTTTGGCTGCTGTTGCCGTTATTAGACATCTGAAATTATGAGTCAGACATGTGGCAGCAGAATGAAATATGAATGAAATCTATAATTAAGCTGGGATCTCCAACATGATAATGAATTCCCAACCATCCACGGCACTAATTACTGCCCTCTATTGGTAGAGACTCATAATACAAAGAACCCATGAAATTGCTCTGAGCACCATTTTTTCCCCGTGTTGACGTATTTCCTATTGAAATAGGAAATTTAGGTGGAACATTTTTAAATAAGCTCTTTACTATATAGAAATATTGTAGCATTTACAACTCCAAGCTTTCTTGTTAGTCCAGCCTGACTATTTATTGAAAATAAACTGCAGAAACGGCTCTTTGGAAATTATAATGGTTATACCATCACCATCAACCATGAACAAAAGACACTTGCATATGAACAATATGTAATCAGTATATCAGGAAGTATGGACAGGAAGGATGCATGTGCGTACACATACATTTGTAAGGAAGGAAGTATGTATGTACGTACGTACGTACATACATGAATAATGTAGGTAGTGCATATTTATGTTACGTACATACGTAAGGAAGGAAAGATGTGAGTTTGTGTGTGTACATACTTGGAACGGTTCAACTGGTGGAACGGTTCAACTTACTCACGGTTCGGTTTGTATCATGGTTTTAGAGTCACTGTTTCGGTACGGTTCGGTATGTGCTATGTTTAGGCAAAAACTATACTGTCAAATAAAAATAAAGAAAATAAGAATAATCTATCTAACTACAAGCAACATCACAAATAAAAACAATAGAATAAAGATACAAATAAAATAAACAGTGATTTTCAGTTTTTTTTTAGGTAGGTCTAACATTAGTTTTTAGGTACAGAAATTGAATAAAGTAATGAAATGTAAAACAGCATTGCATATTTGACTGTATAAATTAAAGATTAATCTTTATTAAAGTTACA
>NW_015664006.1:21077-21630 GCF_001515625.1 Sinocyclocheilus rhinocerous
GTGTATATATATATATATATATATATATATATAATAAATAAATAAATATATTACAAAAAATACTTTTTTGTAGCATTCAAAAATGGGAATATTATATGAAAGTTTGAGACAGTGCAAAAATAATTTAATGAAAATTAAAACAATTTAATCAAAATGTTTAACACTTCACAGTCTCCTCTATGACTAACTGATTGTGGATGTCCTTATTTTGTATCCACAGACCTAAAAATGAGTGACTGTGCAATTATTTGTAAAGGTCAATATCCTTTCCTAAAAGGTTTTGTAAATTAATAAGACACTTTCGTTAATTATTGGGCAATGTGTTATCTGTGTTTGTGATGGTTTCGGTCATGTGTCCTCAAATCCTTTCCACCAATCTGGCAAAATAATTAAATGGAGAGTTCTCCTAAGACTAATTAACGCTCAAAGAAGAAAGGTTATTTTTCTGGTAAAGTAAGTGCCTCCCTTAAAAAGAATATTCACCAGAGACTTTGGGCCGGAAACAAGCCAGATGGGTGTTAAAGGGGTCATGAACTGCCTTATATATATATAT
>NW_015664006.1:22789-28149 GCF_001515625.1 Sinocyclocheilus rhinocerous
TATATATATATATGGCGCAAAGGTCGTGGGTTCGATTCCCAGGGAACACACATACTGGTAAAAAATGTATAGCATGAATGCACTGTAAGTCGCTTTGGATAAAAGCGTCTGCTAAATGTATAAATTGTTAATTCAATTATATATATATAAGGGCTGGGCAAGTTATAACGCAGTTTTTTTATTATTATGAAAGTCCATTGCTCACTGTCTCTGAATACACATACAGACAAACCATGTGTCACAAGAGGGGTGGGATGTTGATCATTACTTGCTTGGGATGACTGTCCTCACATGTCTCAACCAAATGAGAGCATTTGGGGTGGGCCTAAGACTGCAGCAGCGCTCACATGGGAAGCGCTAACGACTTCATAAGTTGGAAACAGGAAGTTTCCGATAGCACGTGAAGACAGCAAAGAAGCGCTCTTGCTCAGCACAGTGGAGTGCATCGTTTTGTTAACTTTGTCGTTTATTATTTTGAGTCGTTTGGGATGTGGTAACACACGGCCCTCTCACAATATATTGCTTTACAGATCAATCACTCTTGCCGCTCAGAAATGTTCACGCAATCATGCTGCATGTATCATAAGTTCCGAGCTCTGGCGCGGTTAGTGCTCACACTCACTGATCTATATATAACTGAACCGGGCTCTGGCCCACCTCTTCCAACCGAACCAGGGCCGGTTAAACGGACCGCGCCCGAGCGCGGGCACGGAACGCTCATATTAGTCAAACGAACCGGGCTTTGGGGGTCAAACCCGCTCGGGCACGGTTAAGATTGCCTAGTGTGAGTACACCCTTATTCTCCCGCATCCCTCACACACAAGTCTCTACTAGGCCGCACCCGCACTCGCCCATCAAGTGTTGTCCCGCAGTGCAGGTCTCTACTCGGAAGGTGCCTGTTATAATGTTATGATTGAGGCTCTGGACTCTGAGCATAACTTGTTTTTCTATAACAAACTATAAAATATTTTCTATAAAAACGTTAGTGTCCTGGCAGTGGCAAATAGCTTGTTTTATATTTAATTTAATTACATTAATATTATAAGTTGAGATTTACAATAAATATTTTAACTGCTATATGTAAAAGGAATACTGCTATAAAAAAGCACCTTATTTGTTCAAAGTGTTTGCAAACCAAATGTTATTGCACTTTTGTTCATATAGCAGTACTTTTAAATGAAAAAAAAGTGCACAATACACTACTTTTGAATGCATTATTAAATTTTGTGCATAACAATGGGATTAATCTCGATTAATCGCAGACAATCATGCAATTAATCGCGATTAAAAATGGTAATCGTTGACCAGCACTTCTGGGTTTTTGTCTTCTGGATTAACCTGCGCTGGATAAACTTATTTCCGGTAGGTTAACAGCGATAGCTGTGCCTAACAAGAACTAGTTCACAAATTAAATATCATAAAAGTGTTTGAATTGTCTTGATGATTTATTGGTGAGACTACAAAGCTCTTATTAATAGATAAATTTAAGAAATTGTTCTAAATGTTGGTGCTTAACTTGATTATTGGCCATCATTCTCCGTGTCAGTGCGACTGTGCATTATCACACTCCATGTGAAAACTTCAGCGCTTTTTGCGATGTGCTTGGGAAATCATCGGCTAGCAGCTCCCTTCTCACACACACCTGATCCGCTGATACCGTACATATTGAGAAGCCAGACTAGATCGCACCCTTCTGGACATATCATAAATGGCTACACTTATGTCAACTCTCAATGATGTTGAATCTTATTCACTCACATATGCTTCTGTCGCCATCATCTAAAATCTGTAAATATGTAGTAGTAGTAGTAGTATATTGTTTTGGTTGCACATTTCATAGTTGCTCTGCTTACTGTAGATTAATGCAAAGACTGCAATTAATGTATGTTGCATGTGGTCTTGGAATCAATGTGTTAGTTGTATTTTAATCCGTCAAGATTCGTTATAATATTGAATGCGGGATATAATGTTGGTAAGGAGGTAAGGCAAAGGTAAGGAGTCTAGAATTAGATCAGGTACTAAATAAGTACTTCTGTTAATGACGCAACAGTTGGCGAATTAAAACCACACATTTGTGCACCGTCTGAGTGTCCGTATAAGCTACAAACACGTACAAAATAATTTATTTGTAGATGATGTAACAGCAACTTGGAAAACAGACAAAACAGAAAAGGTAAGAAGCGATATTTGAGAAAAGAGCTTACTAATATAATAGTGGCAGACCTGTAGCAAAACTAACTTTACCCAGCAATGACGTAACTTCCGATTCTTATGAAACTGTCCTATTCAGAGCCACAGAGAAGTTAATTTCCATTTAATGTATACTGGGCATAAGGCACAGGAGAGAACCAGCTTTGCAAATGTTAGCAAATAAATTACAGGACATTGAACTGAACCAAACAGAGAGCACACAGGATAACGAGAAACTGAACAAGACAGAGGTGATCATAATCATTGATTTGTGACCATGGGAACAAACTAGACATGGGGAAAACAGTAAACAGAAACTGATAAACTAAGGGGGCATTTATAAATGACACCATTTTAAACTAAAAACAGAAAACTTTTGATGCGTTTTGGCCGTTTATTTACATGATAATGGGATTTTTGGGGCCTGAAAAAAAAAATGGAAATGGTTTTTGAAAACGGGTTTCAAAGTGCAAGTTTTAGAAAATGATGCTGTCATCGTGTCTGGGTAAACAATATTATTTGGCGATTTTAACCGACCCCCCGAGGCCAGCATGAAAGACTCTCAGGACAATTGATGGGCCTCTGCTGCGTGTCGTCATGAAAGCTTATCATTTGCATATGTTTTTAAGCCTTGTCAATTTCAATATTGAAGATATTTTAAAGGGGTCCTATTATGCTCTTTTACAAAGTCTTGATTTTGTTTTGGGGGTGTACTAGAACATGCTCTCATGCTTGATGGTTCGAAAAACACATTATTTTTCACATAATTTACATTATTGCAATACCTTTCTCCCCAGCCTGGCACAAACGGCTCAAGTAGTTCCGGGTTTGGTGAAGGCCCGCCTTCCAAAAAACGAAATGTGTTGTGATTGGTTAGCTGTCCCAGTGCGTTGTGATTGGCGAACAGCTTAGACGGTGTTTCAGTATAATATTGAATGCGGGATATAATGTTGGTAAGGAGGTAAGGCAAAGGTAAGGAGTCTAGAATTAGATCAGGTACTAAATAAGTACTTCTGTTAATGACGCAACAGTTGGCGAATTAAAACCACACATTTGTGCACCGTCTGAGTGTCCGTATAAGCTACAAACACGTACAAAATAATTTATTTGTAGATGATGTAACAGCAACTTGGAAAACAGACAAAACAGAAAAGGTAAGAAGCGATATTTGAGAAAAGAGCTTACTAATATAATAGTGGCAGACCTGTAGCAAAACTAACTTTACCCAGCAATGACGTAACTTCCGATTCTTATGAAACTGTCCTATTCAGAGCCACAGAGAAGTTAATTTCCATTTAATGTATACTGGGCATAAGGCACAGGAGAGAACCAGCTTTGCAAATGTTAGCAAATAAATTACAGGACATTGAACTGAACCAAACAGAGAGCACACAGGATAACGAGAAACTGAACAAGACAGAGGTGATCATAATCATTGATTTGTGACCATGGGAACAAACTAGACATGGGGAAAACAGTAAACAGAAACTGATAAACTAAGGGGGCATTTATAAATGACACCATTTTAAACTAAAAACAGAAAACTTTTGATGCGTTTTGGCCGTTTATTTACATGATAATGGGATTTTTGGGGCCTGAAAAAAAAAATGGAAATGGTTTTTGAAAACGGGTTTCAAAGTGCAAGTTTTAGAAAATGATGCTGTCATCGTGTCTGGGTAAACAATATTATTTGGCGATTTTAACCGACCCCCCGAGGCCAGCATGAAAGACTCTCAGGACAATTGATGGGCCTCTGCTGCGTGTCGTCATGAAAGCTTATCATTTGCATATGTTTTTAAGCCTTGTCAATTTCAATATTGAAGATATTTTAAAGGGGTCCTATTATGCTCTTTTACAAAGTCTTGATTTTGTTTTGGGGGTGTACTAGAACATGCTCTCATGCTTGGTGGTTCGAAAAACGCATTATTTTTCACATTATTGCAATACCTTTCTCCCCAGCCTGGCACAAACGGCTCAAGTAGTTCCGGGTTTGGTGAAGGCCCGCCTTCCAAAAAACGAAATGTGTTGTGATTGGTTGGCTGTCCCAGTGTGTTGTGATTGGCAAACAGCTTAGACGGTGTTTCAGTACTGCCACGCCCCTTGCCAAAGCAGCAAGTTCCGTCTGCTCCGGTATAGTTAAGGATGTTATTAGCAGTTAATTGCTCTCCCTGAGGATAAAAACCTCTAAACATTCAGTGAGCATTATATATTTTCACAGTTCATAGGACTGTGCCATTTTGAGAGTTTTATGCTTTTAGAATGTGCTGTTTTGCCTTTGCCAAAACTTCTCCCTCTCTTTCCCAATATAAGTTCCATGTGGTTTCATAGCAATATACCGCACTAACGACATTTTTATGTCACTCTGCATTTGTAAGCCAGTGGTTAACCAAACTAGAAATGATCGCTCTTTCTCCCGGTTCCGGTCCCTTATTACTTTATTCATTCAATCCCCTTTAGACTGTGATAAGGCTTAATTCATATTCGCAGTAAAATGGAGCGTGGTCTCCTTTGCAGAACTCACTAACTTTCAGGACGATCCAGTTTATCAAAGAAGAACAAACACTGTATATTCAGCTTCTGTCGAGTTAGTTTGACACACTGCAAAGGGTGTAATAGCATTTGCAGTTCTTTCAACCCAATAATGGGCTTCCTGTCATAGCCCAGAGTGTCGTAGTGAAAGAGGAAGAGAGAACTGGCTTCATAATTGCATGTGAAGTACCACATTTCAAGCTGTATTCAATTATCTGACTGTCAGTGCTAAGCTCCAAAACTGTTATTACGGTAACTACATTTACTTGCATAATAAATGAGGTGAGAGTTGTAGTTTTTAGATAGAATAATTTTGGGCTGGATATAGATGAAGGGTTTATCCAAGGATTATGGTGTTGGCATAGGCATTGGATGTCTGAGACTGTCTGTACACTAGAAACGTGTGGCATGACGCGACAAACTAGACCGTCCCATTAAAATCAATTAAACTGTCTACCATGTAAGCATTGCAATGCTGCTCAGCATTGGTATGAATAATCAGAGTTTAGCTTTGTTGCAGTGTCAAAAAAAAAAAAGTTAAATTGGGTCAGAAATAATAATAATAATAATAATAATAATAATAATAATAATAATAATAATAATAATAATAATAATAATAATAATAATAATAATAATAATAA
>NW_015664006.1:28190-38249 GCF_001515625.1 Sinocyclocheilus rhinocerous
AACAGATGGCCTTGGAATTGAGTCACTGAGTGCCTCTGATGCCATCTGGTGGGGAAAAATTACATACAATTGCATTTTATGGTTACAGCCACTAGAGGGGCCTATATAACCATATGGATATTTTTAACTGAGCAAAACAAGTGAAACATGAGTAATGAGATAATCTTAAGGCTTCAGTTTGGTTGTTTATGGGTTAAAGTATATATTGAAACATTACAAATTCCATATTTTGTACAAAAAAATAAAAAATAAATAAATAATAATAATAATGCTAACTGAATTATAACCTAAACATATGTATATTCATACAATTTCATAAATACGAAATAAATATATAATATATATTTTTAAATATAAATATGATATAAACTCATTGGTCTCCACCACATCACTCAAATATAAGGCCACTAGAGGGGCCTATAGAACCCTATGGAGATTTTTAAATGAGCAAAACAAATGAAACATGAGAAATGAGATTTGGTTGTTTATGGATTAAAATATATATTGAAACATTACAAAATCTATATTTTGTAAAAAAAAAAAAAAAAATCTAACTGAATTATAACCTAAACATATGTATATTCATACAATTTCATAAATATTAAATAAGTATATAATATATTTAAAAAAAAAATGACAGTCATATTATCCCAGCAGAAACATTAAAAATATTACAATGTGTTCTATGAGAGTGTGTGTACCATGTGTGTTTGTGCATGTGTGTGTGTGTGTGTGTGAGAGTTTTTTCTGCATTGGGGATATTCTGTAGTCTGAGCCCTTCGTTTGGGTATAAGTCTTTACTGGATTGTCTCAGATTTTGTATATCAAAAAAAAATCTAATGTAATGAAAAATGCAGTTTTCTCGTAAATTCCATTCATTCCTATACGGGTCAAAATGACCCACGAGGGACACTTTTGTTACTTTTTTTATTGCACCCATTTAAACTCCTCGAATCCACTCAATTATTTATTTTTATTTTTATTTTTTGTGTATTCCCGGTGCAAGTGTGACAAAAGTAAAGAAATCTTGGACCGGTAAGATCAACACACGATTTTTAGAAAATCATTTTCGGGTCAAAATGACCCGAGGGATGGATGAAGGATATACCCATTAGTTTTTAATAGTTATATTAGTTAATAAATTACTTACATTACATTTAATTATAATATTTAATTTTACTTATAATGGTATTTTATATTATTACCATGTTATTGCTATGTTATTACTATAACTACTGTATATATAAAATTGACACAATTTGTTCAAGTAAATAATTCATTATGTTTTATTTATTATCTGGCTAGAATAGAAACAAAAACAAAGTAAGGGGTCAATCTAAACAGTTTTAGTGTAATCATAAAATATGATAAAAATATTATCACATACAGTAATGCCATTAAAAGTAATACTATACTCACAATATTATATATTGTAATGAAGATATAGCATACGTTTGTGATACAGTGGAAAATGTAAGTAGGATTATTAGTATTAATTATTAATCTGTCATCTTTCAAGTAGTGTTTCTCAGCTTGCCCTGATAACTGTTAATTTGCACAGACTTCACCTGCTGTTTTGCATGTCATTGTTAATTTACTCTATGCAACGACCAGCTTATCTTCTTGGAAATGTCTTCATTACATATGTAAAACATATGTTCTACATCAGGATGGGACTGAGTGGGTTATTGTTACGGGGCTGACAAGACGTGAGACGTGCGGATCCATGTGCAAACTTTTATATAAAGCAGAAGAGGTCAGAAACACAGGCAGGGTCGAACAATGGCAAACAGGTATATGGCGGGCAAGACACAAGAATAATCCTAGGGCTAGCGTAGGTCAACGATCGGCGAACAGAATCAAAAGGGCGAGACTAGAGGGATAAATCCAGGAAAACAGGCAAAGATCAGAAACCAAGAAAACAGACAGGGCAAGACTAGGCTAGGACTGGGAAACTAACGAGGGCTCTGTAAAGTAGCTATCACTGCTGGCGATAAGCGCATACAATACTCGGCAGTTTGATAGGAGTCAGATTGAGTGATATATAGTGAATGTGTGATTGGATACAGCTGTGTGCAATCAGTGCTGTGTGCAATCAGTACAATGGATGATGGGATATGTAGTCCGGGATGATGCAACAGTTTGTGTAGTGCGAGAGTCAATGTAATGGAAAGGGTGACCTCTGATGGCAAGCAGACGGAAGTTCATGGACCGGATTCGTGACAGTTATCAATCTTCTTTTGAGCTGCATATCATTTCTCCCATTATCAATAACAATGTTCTGCTTGAAAGAGCTCTCTTATCATGGTAGCATGCTCACTTGACTCAGGGTCTTATCCAAGGACCTACTGACAGCTATGTATACACTGTCACACACAGCAGAACTACCTTAGCATGATATTGACATAATGGCGGTTTGTGACTTTGTTAGAGGTGGCATTGCTAGTGAGGATAGTCTGTTGAGTCTTGCATATTTCCAAGCTTATGCATCCAAAGTGTACCTTAAAGTCATCTAAGACCAACGCAAGAGAGCTCATGCAGCCCTATAATACATATAATAGTATCATTTTTTTTGCTACATTTTTCACATGAAGTAGCATTCTCATCTGAACTTCCAGGGATTCTTCAAATAAGGTATTTAATCTTGTGAATTGTTTTTTTTAAGTATTCATTAAGTGTCCAAATAAATTTTGAAACAACTGGTCATGGATCAATATTCCTTCCTTCCTTCCTTCCTTCATTTTCTATGCTTTGGCCACAGTTGCATATAGGCAATGTCAATTATTGGTAAAACTTTAGTTTAGGGAGCAATTCTAAAGGCGGTCGCACACCGGACGATAAGCGCCGCGCCATGTCTAGAACAATTCGTACAACAAGTACAACACCACGTAGATGTGCGCTGTGGACAGACACCAAACGGTGACGCCAGTGTGCATACACTCATAGAAAACTATGTGTTTGAATTTTACAGATCGTGCGACGTGACGCTGCACGGCGCTTCTCGCCCAGTGTGCGACCCCCTTAATTATTAACTAGTTGCATATTAGCATGCATATTACTATCATATCGGCTGTTTATTAGTACTTCTAAAGCACATATTAATGCCTTATTCTGCATGACCATATTTCAGATCCCTTAATCCTACCCCATACCAAAACTTAACAACTACTAACTATTAACAAGCAGCAAATTAGGAGTTTATTGAGGCAAAAGTTGTAGTTAATAGTTAATAGTGAGAATTGGTCCCCAAACTAAAGTGTAACCTCAAATATCATATCCAGATTTACATTTAGTAAGAAATTAAATTGCAAGCTGGCATTTAGCTGATGATTATATCCATTTGTTTTTACATTATACTTATTACAGTGAAGTCCCCTTGGAATAACCCAAGGTTAGTTACTAAAACACAAAATAAATAAATTATCACTACAATTTATTTTAATGTTATTCACAGAACAAAACATGTGATAAAGAATACGTATATATTGTGTCCTGTATCACATATGCAGTCTAGAGGGGAAGTTAGCTTTGTGTTACAGGATTAAAAGATGTTGCTGAAAAATACAAATTAGCAATTTAGCTAATGTTTTTTTAAATCAAGGTGCACTCATTAATGTTGTGATAATTAAACACACACAGACGCAAACACAAAAAGTGGTTTTGAGAAATGTCATTAAAATGCACTCACATGAGATCAGTCTAACAGAGAAAGTTGCTTTATTCAACATGAGGTGGGTCGCACTTGGGTGCCGCCATTTTGAGATCACATGACCAGCCGTGTTACACAAGCTTTTAATACTACTACTACTGCTTCTACTACTAACCATGTTTACTTTGTAAAGCTCTTTGGCCAAGCCAAGGCATTTTACAAAACACACACACATAAAAGTACACCTGAACAAATCAAGCCAACCAAATAAATGAATAACAGACATAAATTATACACTACAGACACAACATAACAAGAGAAGTTGAGTCAACTGCAATGATCAAAGTGATGGTAAGTCTCAGCACATGTGCAATCCTCCAGGCAGATCAAAGAGAATGAGTATGAGTGGGAAAATAAAATGTTTAAACAAGAACCTTACTGAGTTTTTTAAACACAAAAAACATCAACAAAACCTTAGTGAGTGAGTCTTTAAAGTACTCTTATTTCAGACACCATAACCCTGGAGTAACCTTAACTGAAGTGTCTTTGCCAAAGGCACAGCTGTGGTGTTTCTGCAGAAAAATAGGAATTTACAACCTTTAGCCATCAGCCCAGCATTGTACCCAATATGCTTTACTACCCATTACACAGCAACTGGCAATGTGAAATTATTTGTTAAAATTACATCAATAAATGCTCAGTGGCGTTATGTCTGAAAGCTGGACATAAAAAGGAAGTGCTTAGGACAGAAAACACTCAATCCCACCTCTAATTTCCATGTTTCACATGTGTCCTGGAGCACTACACATCACAGGTGGTGGGAGTTATCTTCTGTATATGCAGCAAAAATGCTGTTTATATTACAGGGAGGCTTCACTCAGTTGGACCTGAAGTCCCTGTTGAGTTAATTTTATTGTTTGACCTCATTCTTGGATTCTGAACGCTAATAGACTGGTGAGCTTTTTATGTGTCTGGGCACTTTTGAGATGTTCATTTGCATTTAACTCCAGAAGAAAATTAGCTGGTGTATATGCAGAGTGCAGAAGAGTTAGAAATTAATCACTCTAGCCTCTAACCATTACTGTAAAATCTCTGCAATATCCTTTTTCCTTTTTTTTTTTTGTACTGCACAGAGTTAATAACATTCAGTTGAAAATTCAGCGTCTTCATGAGATAAGACCGAAGTTAATCAGTAATAGCCCATGCTTTCACTTTGGCTAATGCTGAATTTCAATCAACCCCCGAACCCCAAATGTCCAAATTCCTACTTGGAAAAATACTTTAGAACTGCATGCTTACAAAATGCAATTCTGAGTATTTCACAAAATTTCATTTTGTGATTTATCTGTTCAGACCAGTGCATAAAAAAATAAATAAATGCAGACAGGCTAATTGAAAATGCAGAGTCGCTCTCTGACTGTATGTAGCGTGTATAAAAAAGCAGAAACACCCTGGTTATTCCGGTACACAAAGTGCTACGCAACTTTCGCTTAGCACAAGAAAAAAATGTTTTGTATTCGCACTGACAGTAAATACAAAAGTACAGTCCCAACACTGCTGGTATCGGATTCATTCTGTGCTTTTCAATGTCATTTGGCAAAACACTCGCCACCAAGTCGTAGTTTTATATAACAGCCACTGCTCTGGGTATGTGTCCAAAAGCATTAATTTTATTGGTTGGCCAGAGTTTTTTTGCAGTGCGATGGAAAAGAGATTTGAACATCTCTCCATAAAAATTGACGTCATACGAATGTTTGTGGTGGTCTGAACCAGATGTAGTTGTTGCCCGCGTCAAGTCTGGGAAGCCTGAGTGGGTAAGTTAAATGTACAACACAGGCCAGCACTGTAGAATAATAAAAAGAGACGCTGTAAGACAGGAGTACTGGCTGCAGTCTTCGACAATATTTAAAGGGGTGTTTGATTGCGATTTCACTTTTTTAATGTTAGTTAGTGTGTAATATTGCTGTTTGAGCATAAACAATATCTGCAAAGTTACGAAGCTGAAAGTTCAATGCAAACGGAGATATCGTCTTTTGAAATTCTGGCAGTTTAATGCCTACAAAAATGGCTGGTAGGGACTACAACGAGCTACTTCCCGGGTTTGTGACATCACAAACCCAGATAAACCCCGCCCTCGGGAAAAGGCAGCAAAGGGGGCGAGGCCACTAGAGGTGGACGTAAAAATCTATTTATATATGAATCGAGATTCTGTCTTCTAACGATTCTAATGGATTCACAAGTTTCAAAATCAATGTTTTAAAGCAGCGGTTTTTAATACTGTTCCTCGCGTTCCCCTGCTCTGCACACGCTCTACTTCTCTCTCTCTCTCTCTCTCTCTCATTCAGCTCAGCTCCAACAATGAACTGTTCCAATTATACACTTATTTTCACATAACTATGAGAAGCGTTAAAAATGGACGCGCGCGCAGCTGCCGCTCTCATTCAGCTCAGCTCCAAAAATGAGTTACAATTATATACTTATTTTCACATAGCTATGAGAAGCGTTAAACATGTGGTTGCCGTACTGTATTAAAGCTTTAATCAGGATAAAACTGTATATTAAAAGCTAACGTAAGCAGTAGCATTTACGGATAACAGCATATCTAAAAGTATGAGACAACAACAAACAAAAAACATAGGCCTACCATTAAAAGCCGTACTTGCACAGGTTCTGCACGATCCTCTTCAATAATATCCTCTGAGGTGATGGGCGGGACGTTTAGATGCACCATAGAGGTGGTTTAGCCAATCACAACACACTGGGCTAGCTAACCAATCAGAGCCCATTGCCTATTTCCGAGGGCGGGCTTCATAAAAGCAGGAAATGATCATCGAGTTTCTCAGAGAAGGGACAGAGCGGTGTGGGATAAAGGTAAATTATGTGAAAAATAATGCGTTTAAAAAAAAAACAAAAAAAACATGAACACATGTTAGACTGCACCCCATAAACACAATCAAGCCTAGAAAAGAAAAAAAAAACAGTGAACCACCCGTTTAATTGATTCTCACAGTTTTCTCTCATTTCAATGCACTAACAACATTAAAATTTTTTACTTTTCAAAACAACCATTACTTGTTTCTGTCACGAATCCGGTCTATAACTGCCGTTCACTCACCACCAGAGGTCATCCGCTCTCCACATGGACTCTCACACTACACAGACTGTTACACATCACCCTGGACTACATTTCCCATGCTCCATTGCACTAATCACAAGCTCACCTGAAACCAGTCACACACAGATGCTACCAATAACACACACTATATAAATCAGTCTCACACCACCAGTCAACTTCAAGTATTGTATGCGCATATTGCTAGTCAGTGATAGCTACGTTACGGAGCCTGCTTTAAGTTTCCTAGTCTTAGCTTAGTCTTGCCTTGTCTGTTTTCTCTGTTCTGATCATTGCCTGTGTATTTTGGATTTCCCCTTCGTCTCGCCCTGTTTGGATACTGTTTACCCCTCGCCTGGATCATCGCCTGTGTTTCGGATTTACCCTTTGGATTACCCTGTTTGGACTTTGTTTGCCGGAGATCGACCCCACGCCAGTTCACTGGACTATTCTTGTGTCTTGCCCTCAATATATCTGTTTGCCATCGTCTGAACTGTTTTGACCTCGCCTGTTTTGACAACATCCCTAAATAAAGCTTGCAAATGGATCCACATGTCTCGCGTCTTGTTTGCCCATAACAGTTTCTTTGTAAAACAACACATTTCAATAAAGACAGTTACATTACAAGGCCTTTCAAAAATTATTTGTCTTCAGTTCTGTAACATATTATTATCAAACACAATACATTCACCTTTTACAGGGTTTTCAAACAAACATCATGTATTTCACATCACTATAATATTCACGTGACATTAATCTAATTTATAGAATGTCACAAATTAATATAGCATTTCGCTTCACGTAGTCCTCGTGTTTTACATGTACGTCGCCATTTTGGCTCTAACTCATGCATGCTTACACCGCCATTTTGGCTCTAGATAACTTCTAGTTGCAAACGCATATTTAACTCACGTAAACTTTCTCATCCAATAACAATAAACAATATAAACTCTTCAGAAACATCTATGAACACTTTTCACGCGGATATTTTCTCATTTTTCACTTCATATTAACATATTTGTCCCTCTTATGTCGAATACATGACCCAGTAATACTGAATGCGAATCAATAAACAGTCTTTCTCAGTAAAAAAAATCTAACAAAAATAAACACAAACATATTTGAAACATAGTGTTTCCCATTAGTTTCAACCAGTTTTTGAATCGGTTTTGCTCACCTTTAGAATAATAAAAAGAGACGCTGTTAGTATTTGCAATATTTGTTTGATTCTGACTCGCCCATTGCATTACCTTGAAACAATAGTGTTGTTAAGCATAACAGCAACAAAGCATTCTTTTCCACACATAATGAACTGACGAATGAAAATGAAGATGATGAATTTACACAAATTTAAATCAGAAAAATTTATGTTTTTAAGTACGATATAAATACGATACCAAATTTTAAGGGGTGTCTTTTTTTTCTACACATATACACATACGCATTTTAAGTAGGGGTGTAAAGATTCATCGATATGGATCGATACATCGATACGATGTCTGACGATACGATGCATCGATGCCACATGTAAAATATCGATATCTGTAGTATAAATAGGCACCTTCATTTTGGCACTGTCCACATTTTCACATAATGTCCGTCTGTGCATTACCGCCAACGCGTGCATTCTCGTTCAAACTCACGTATCAGGACTCGATATAAGGACTGCCCGAAGGCACAAGGTGAGCATAAAAGACGCTCGGGATTGTTTGCGCAACAGTCAAGCGCTGCGAAGTTTTCTGCGCACACATCTGAAGCGTGCGCACGCACACAGGCAGCCACGTCTACACCGCGCGAATACTAAATTGAGCGCTCTTCCGCTTTTTTGTGCATGGAGGAATAAATACAGACAAAATTACATCAAAATGCGCCTTTTGGCGAATATCCTAGTAAACACAGTCAGTCAGGCATATGTCTTAACGTAAACAGTTGAGAAAGAAAAGGCATGTGTATCAGTAGCCTATATTAAATCTGTGCTTGGTTCTTAAAGTGAAAGCAAACTAATAATAAATCTAATGCTGTCAAAGAAAAATACAAGTGCTCACTGCTCCTGACTAAATAACCTTTGTAACTTCAAAAATGATTAATCTATATTTAATTTATACAGTGAAGACTATGCAGTTATTTTACATTTGATTATTACATTTCTGTAGCGTACCTGAAAATGTATTTTAGACTGAGCTGAAAAACCTGAAAAGCACTGTTTATTGAACTTGTGTCTTTGTATTTATTTTCTGCTATTGCTTGTAATTTGGTTATCTGTAGAAAAGATTTTTAGCACTAAACCCATAGTAGCAGCCAGAATTGTTTTTCCAATTGTTTATTTTAAAAAAGATTTGTAGGCCTATTTTTTTTTGTTGTGAATGTCCCAATTGAGGTACAGGATGTGAACATTTCAGATAAATGTTCATGTTATATATTTTGGTTGCATTTGTGAGTTAATAAAAATGTAGATGGTTGTTTAAAATAGATATATAATATCATAATATCGATATATTGATCGATACTCCTGTATCGAATCGTAATCGTATCGTATAATTTGAGGTATCGGCAAATATCGTATCGCTGGGTATGAGAATCGATATTGTATCGTGACGAACCATCTGATTTACACCCCTAATTTTAAGCACATCCATTTTTGTTGAACCCACTACATGTTATTCAAATTAAAATGTTTAGCACACCAAATTTTGGCACATTTGTCTTGGTGTGAACAGGCCCTAATCAAACTTTCAAATTGGAAACTCACACAGAAATTTAATTTTGACAAGACGAGGGTGTACGAACATAGCAACACCCATGAAGCTCTAATGCTAATGATTATGTTAACAGCTATTTTTCGCCAGTAATTTCATGAGTCAAAATTCCTAGATAACATGCTAATGTCTATCTATCTATCTATCTATTGTCGCGGGGTGAATGAGAACACAGACTCGGTACTGATAGAAAGTGCCCCGGAGGGTGATTTATTGCCCACACACTGATCACACATGCTCAGAGGAATGGTGCTCGGTGCCCGACTCAACTCGGTGCTCGTGGGGTGAAGTGCCGTGGTGCAGATCCCTCTCCTGGGGTGCCGTCGGAGTCTGTGAATAAGGAGAAACAAGCATTAATGTCGCCTGGAGCTCCGTTGCAACTCCCCGCTGGTGTCTCTTCTCCTGGCTTTTATGGCCAGCGGGAACGAGCTCCAGGTGCGCCACTCATCACGCACAGGTGTTGTGCTTCTGTGATCAGTGTGGCAGCGGCGTTTCCAGGGCGACGCTGATCTGGAACCGGGATACTCGCCACAATATATATA
>NW_015664006.1:38493-40543 GCF_001515625.1 Sinocyclocheilus rhinocerous
GGCGCCCTGGTCCTGTGGGGAAACACACAACTTGTTGTGGGGGTATTACGGGGGGGGGGATTTGATGTTACCTGCCAGACCTGCCCAGCCGGACCAGCCCCGGGAGAGACCGCCCGCATTCCCGTGGTCGGCCCCGGTCCGATGTTGTACCTGGAAGCAGAAGTCCTGGAGTGCCTTCCTGAAGTAGTTACAGAAACAGAGGGTGTTGTCCGGCTTTGGAACCATCACTATTGGGCTGGCCCAGGGGCTACGGGAGGGCTCGATGATTCCCAGTTGGAGCATCTTCTTGACTTTCTCCTCTATAGCCGACCGGCGAGCTTCTGGTATCCGGTAGGGCCGCTGCCGGACTACGACTCCTGGTGGTGCGCGGCGAGTTGCTCGGGCCGGGAAACCCACTTCTTGAGCAAGTTAACGCGGTAAATTTGCTCCGTTCGTCGGCGGCCAGGTTTCCGCACACGGTACGTCACCGGTTCCATTCGTTCCACTACTGTGTAGGGTCCCTGCCAGGTCGTTAGGAATTTACACGCAGCTGTCGGGACCAGTACCACCACACGATCGCCCGGCTGGAACTCCCGGGCCTGGGCGGGCCGGTCGTACAGGCGTTGCTGGGCGCAAGGGGGTGAAGCCTGTGGAGGCCTGTGGTACTTCCCGGACTCCAAAGAGCACGTACGGGATCATGAGGTCCCAGTCACGCCCATCTTTGGCCACCACCCGCTTCAGCATCCGTTTGAGCGTCTGGTTAAACCTTTCCAACAAGCCATCCGCCTGCGGGTGGTAGACCGACGTCCTCAGATGTTGAACCTTGAGGAGGCGACAGAGGTCTGCCATGACCCGGGACATAAAGGGGGTACCCTGGTCTGTCAGGATTTCCTTTGGGATCCCGACTCGGCTGGCCAGCAGGAATAGTTCTCGGGCAATGTTCTTGGCGTTTGCCGCACGAAGAGGGATGGCTTCCGGGTACCGGGTGGCATAGTCCAGGATGACTAGGATGTGCTCATGTCCCTGGGCAGACTTCGGCAGTGGTTCCACCAGATTCATCCCGATCCGCTCAAAGGGCACATCGATGACGGGTAGTGGAATGAGCGGGCTGGGGGGAGGACGACAAGGAGACGTCTGCTGGCAGGTGGGACAGCTACAGCAGAAACGTTTCACTTCCGCCTCTAGTCCGGGCCAGTGGAAATGGTCCCTGATGCGTTGGACGGTATCTTCGGCCCCGAAGTGCCCCGCCTTCGGGTGGCCATGTGCCAGCTCCATGACTGTCTCTGTCTTTGTTTTAGGCACGACCAAGAGAAATTTTTCCTCCCCCCGCCTGTGGGCGACACAGTACAGCAGACCATTTCTTATTTCAAAATGAGGGAGGGGGTGTGGGCCCGGAAGCCTGTCTACCTCATCAACTCGGCGTACTTGATCCCAACTGTTTCGCAGGCGGTCGTCCTCTCGTTGCTCCCTGCCGAACGAGCCCCCGGTCGTGACCTGTGAAAACACATCGAGGTAGACAGATGGAAGATTAGCTGGCTGACCCTCACCCTCCCTCTCGCTGTCCGTCGCTAGGTAGGCCGGTCTCGGGCTGGGCGGTCCCCGACGGGCTGGGCGGTCCCCGACGGGTTAGCCGGGGCCCGTTCCGGGCGGGACGGCCTGGTGTCCTGGGACCGAGGAGGAGCTTCTGGAACCCCGGCCAGTCCGGTCCCAGGAGCAGAGGTACGGGGAGGTCTCGCACAATGCCCACCTCGATGGCCCAGGTCCCGGGCTCCGCTGAAATTCGAACCGTGCGGGCCGGCACATAGCGGGTGTCTCCGTGCGCACACGTCAGTGGCAACTTTGACTTCTGTTCGGGCCTTGGTTGTACCAGGGTAGGTTGCACTAGGGTGACTGAACTGCCGGAATCCAACAAGGCCTGCACTGGTTTCCCCTCTAGCGTTACGATCCGGCTGGGGCCAGGGGAAAGTCCGTCCTGATTCAGGAAACACCCGGCCATCCAGGCTCGGGCCGTCGGTGCTGGGGGTTCAGTGGGCATTGGCTCATCCACAAAGTCGGGGACCGCCGGTCTGCT
>NW_015664006.1:40612-49302 GCF_001515625.1 Sinocyclocheilus rhinocerous
GTATATATATATATATATATATATATATTGGCGTATGGGAAGTAGTCTTCTAGCAAAATATCATCAGGTAAACAGAGTTAGGTAATATAAAAACAAAATTAATTCAATCTATTTCAGTAGCACTATTTCACTCACTCAGTCCATCGCTCTCTCATCATACTCTACATAATACTTTGAGCTTTTAATACAGTAATACAATAAGCTTTTCATGAAGCAACTCAACATTCCTTCGTTACTAGTTCTAAAGTGACATTTTCAAATTAGTAACGAAGGCATGAGCTCAGATGTTAAACTGTCAAACTTGAATTTGAATCACAAAATATGGTTTTTAAAGACACTCCGTTGTTGTATCTTTTTCATTTACACACTTGTGCCATTGAACTGTTGTATAAATGCAATATATATATATATATATATATATATATATATGGCTGATCACATTTTCTTAGCTTACTAGAAATGCACAGTATATTGGTGGCTAAACTGGTATTATTTATAAAATATTATAAAAAATATTATAAAAATGGAAGATACTGCCATTTGATGAATGAGATATATTGTTGGCAAAAGAATAAGATGTTCATTCTATTTTGACAAGAAAACTGTCCAGTGTTGGTATATAAATTGAAGCTGTATATAAGGAATATGGCTGAGGAAAGCAAGGAGAAAGAGTGAGAGCTGGAGAAAGTGGGTGAAGACCGGTGTTTTTCTGTGTGACCATGCCCCATGGGGATTTTCACAGACCACACTGAAGGAAATCCAATAATCAGCTTGTTCTGAGTTAGGCACGCAGTAGCCTGTCAAAGCTCCTTTCAGTCTAACAACTCCTTCATGGCAACGACCGTTACCGACGAGCCCATCAGATATCCACACAGCTGGCTTTACCTCAAAACCTGACATCTTGCGGGAATCTCTTCTCCTTTTTAATGAAAAAGAAGATTTCTCAAATCTAAAAATCCCTGCTCTGTTTTGATCAAAATCTGTTTGACTAGCCAAGGTGAGGACAAATTCTCAAATAAGAGGTATTTATGAAGGACAGAAGACGTGATGAGATGTCTAGTGACACATTAAAGGAATAGTTCACCCAAAAATGAAAACACCATTTTTGATTTTTAATAAAAGATGACACCTTAAATAACTAAGGCAAGCATAATCTAAATATAATAATTAATATTAAAATTCTGGGTGAAATGATTAATAATTAAAAATGATTAGCATGATTTTTAGGTGATGACTAATACTTGTTTAATGGCCAATATAACAATTTCTTAAAACTTCTCTAAAAAAATTTATATAAAACACTAAAAATAAAATCAGTCATTGTACATGCTACAAGTTGACTTAGGCATTGCAAAATTATAATGTACTGAATAAAGGATATTCATTTTGAGATTTGCTAAAGATTTGAATATAACATATAACAGTAATACTCTGCATACTATTACAATAAAAATGTTTTCTATTTAAATATATTTTAAAATGTCATTTATTTCTGTGATGCAAAGGTACATTTTCAGTACCATTACTCCAGTCTTCAGTATCACATGATCCTTCAGAAATCATTCTAATATGCTGATTGTGGTGCTCATGTAATATTATGATTATTATAAAAGTTTAAAAGTGTCTATGTAACATTTTTTTTGTGGAAAACATAATGCATGTTATCTGGATTTTTGGATTAATAGAAAGATCAAAAGAACAGCATTTATTTGAAACCAATAACTTTTGTAACATTACACATCTTAAATGTATGTATGGTTTAATGTGTCATTTCTGAATAAAACCATGAATTTCTTTTAAATCAATCAAACAATCAATCAATCAATCAATCAATCCTTACTAACCCAAACCTTTGAACAATAGTTTACAATATGTTATGGCCAATAATTGATAAATGGTCAATATTATAATTCCAACCTGTTCTCATAGAAATAAGTAACTCTGCTTACTTTTCTGCAACACCGTTTTTTCGTACCTTACTGCACGTTTCGCTGCAGTTTCAAAGAGAAATGTCCATTGAGTGGCACTAAAACACGGGTTAATTACGTGAACCCTGGCACGTTTTTATTACGTTGATATAGGTACGTATTGCTGTGTTTTTATTACGTTGCTTTGGGTACGTTTTGCGGCTGTTCAGAATTCAAATATCCGGGGACTGTCGCTAAAAGTTAATGCTCTATCGTGTTGGAAATATGCCCTACACCTGTCACGCCCCTGGACTCTATCTGTGTGTTTTTCCCTCTCCATGTGCCTGCCCTGACCTAGTTTTCCCATGTGTTTGATTGTTTATTGCTCGCAGGTGTGTCTCGTCAAATCAAGAGTATTTAATGTAAGTTCGGTTCCTAGCTTCTTCATCCGGTATTGTTCGTCTTTCCCCGCTACGTGTGTTCCTGGTTCCATTGATGTTAATTAAAGTCTGTTTGTTTGAAGTCTACTCCACGTCTCCTCATTCCTCACAGTAGCAAATCTTGACAGAATACCAGACCTACAAAAGTATAACTGCGTGTTTCCCCTCCGGTTTTGTTTCCATGTTTGTTCAGTGTTTTTTTTTTTCCTCCCACTGTTTCCCTATGGATCCCCTCGCCCGCCCAGAATACCTCCTCCTCCTGCTAGAGCAGGAGGAAAGATCGCTCGAGGACCATACCAGACTGTTTCTGGACCTCGCTCATCTAACCAGCTACCCGGACGACATGCTCTGTGCATTCTCCCCCTTGTTCTGGCGTCGACCATCCTGCGCCTCGGGACTCCACTCCTCTGGCTGCGCCTCATCCCTTCGGCTCTGTCAGGCTCCTTTAACCCTTTGGCTCCTCCTCAGTCCTCTGTCGCTCCGGCTCCACCGCGGCCTTTCGGATCCACGCCTCTGCATCAGTCGCTGACGCCATCTGCTCCACCTTGGACCTCCGGATCTTCCGCGTTGCCCTGGCTCATCGGCTCTCCGTCTCCGCCTCGGGCTCCTCCGCCGCCGTTGACGGACCCCTGGAGTCGTCGGCCCTTCCTTCTCCATAGCTCCTCCCTCTGTCGGCTCCACCGTGGGTCGCTGTCATGGCTGTGGCCTGGGTCCTGCTTAAGCCCTTCTGCTCCAAGCCCCTTCGTTAATTAAAGTCTGTTTGTTTGAAGTCTACTCCGCGTCTCCTCATTCCTCGCTCCATTCTCTTTACAGTAGCGAATCGTGACAACACCAAACCCAACCATAAACCTACCCGATAGTGTTAACAAATGCAAAACTGATATAAAAACGCATTTGTTGATGCAACCGTGCCATTTGAACTTTCTTATATGCAGATTTGAACTGTTTTGTCGAACCGCAGTTCCCTTTCGTGGAACTTCGAACTGCGTCCTGTAGGGGTCGCTATGGGGAACGCCTCGTCGTGACCCGTGTCTGAAGCCTACATTGAAAAAACACCAACTTGTTTGGCCGGCGACAGCCATCACGTCACTACCGTCGCGACTAGTACAAAATAGGCGCCGGTAGCGCACATCATTCTCTTCTTCGTCTTCACTGACCGGTCTGTTTGAAGCGTGCATTCCAAAAAGCAAAGTAAGAGCTTTTTCTTTCCTACTATGGCGAGCACTAGCGAAGCGTTTAGAAAGTGTGTACATCCGTGTCAGCGGTTCCTGACACCCGATGATTCACCAAAGCATCCTAATTTACTGAGCATATGCAGACAATCACTGAATTAAAATAACTCCTGAAATTACAATTTCAACAGCTTTCAATGATCTGTAATAATAAATCTGACACCTGGAAAGAGCCGTGGCATACTGCACCCCATGCCAAAGAAACAGACAAAAAAATAGTAATAATGATGGCAGAACCTATCAGAGCCTCAGAAACTCATTGCCTCTCTTTCCTGCCACCCCGCTGTGCATGCTGCTTATTCCTAAAGCAATCTGTGCCTCCCCAGCAGCCTAATCTCAGCCTGACGGAGCCCTGTAGACCACCTTCACATGCCCTCAATGTGTCTTCCCAAAAATACAGCCGTTTAGTCCCCTCCCTTCCACATCTCACTTGAATAATTACTGGCCCAAAGGTAAAACGCTCTTCTGTTCCATTTATATGTCTCTCATCATTTACACGGCAAGCAGTTTTGTGACGCTGGTATATGTTGACAGTCCGCCAAAAGGGAAGAAAGGTGTGCTCCGAAAACAGAAATCAAATCCTGGATGATCCCATTTTAACATTAATCTCAGCACAAAACAGAGATGCAAGCAAATAATGTGATTAAGAAGCACTTTGATTAGAATTGGCATCTGATGAATTGCTCTCAGCACTCCACACCTCTAAAGATGGATATATATGTTGCTAAAGAGAATCCAATTACTCAGAAATTGTTGTCCGTGGATACGATAAGAAATTGATATATAACGTTCGTTCGTCCCTTGGTTGGGCCAACAAGAGGCGTTTCCAGCACTGCAGTTTGATGTAGTACTGGTTATTGACTGATCATGGTGCTGCATCGCAAAAAGTGTGTACTTTTAATCATTGCGACTCCAGCCTTCGTGGTAGTCTTGAATCATGCATCGCTTGCAGCCCATAGAAATGTGCCTAAATCAAGTCAGGGGATGGAAAAAAAAAGTCAGATACATGATAATGTCAATGCGAGGAGATATTGAGAGGGTAATTTAACACAAGTGTCATGGCGAAGACATTATCGGTTAAGGCTGAGGTTATTTGTGGCTCACTGAAGATAAAAGCACCATTAAAGCAGGGTGATAGAACTTTCTTCCTTCTCCTTGGGCTGTGAATGTGACAGGGCACCCGAGTGTAGAAATGCTTGGATTTGCATTTAAAAAATGTGACCAAGGAACTGCAAGGAAGAGGCAAACATTTGGTGAAAAACGTCCTGCAAATGATAAGTTCAACATGAAGTCATTTTAAGACCTTTTACCTTACAGGATAAATGATGTTGCTGCCGAAAAAATACCTTGAATTTGGTTTGGTGCTGGTCTAGCGGGTGGGAAGCTTTCTGGTTAAAATCATTAAAAGGATAGTTCATGCTAAAATGAAAAATATGACATTATTTATTTACACCCCTGTATGATTTTCAACATAAAATATGATATTTGAAGTTTTCAGCTGTTGTTCTTCATGCAGTGCAAGTGGGACCAACCATTTAAAGATCCAAAAAGGAGCTTAATTGAGCTTAAAAAAAAATTAAAAAATAATCCAAACATCCAGTAGTGTAATCCAATTGTTTTTGACATGTTGCCTTCTGATGCACTTTTAAAAAGTGCACTTTGTAATGTTAAAAAAAAGAAAAAAAAAACTTTAAAGTGCGTTTTGCATATTTTTTTAACAATCTTTAGTCATGCTTTAAAGAAGTGCACTTATTTTGATGTGTTGACTAACATACTAAAGCACATGTTGCGTACTTGATTATAATTGTAACTGTATGTTATTTGATATTACATTTAAAGTTAATATATTTTAAATGTACTAAATACTAAATTGTAACATCATCATTAGAAATGTGTAATTGTATATGTGTAATTACTATATATGTGTAATTACATTTGTAATTTGATATGTATTTTTACACATGACATACAAGTTTCAATAAAAATGAAATTGAAGTATATTTTACTTTAACATAAATGCTTGTCAGTATTTAACACTATACTTTAACCACATTTAGAGACAACAGAAGTAATTGTGCAATTATATATATAAAGTCGTTCTAGTTAAAAGTGTTCTAAGGTTCAACTAATTACATTTAAAATAATTTTAAACTACAATTTATTTTCATTTAGGCTAATTGCAATTAACATGCAATTAAGTATCCAAAAATATTACATTCAGTTTACAATTCATTACTTTAAATATTATCTGTGTAATAATTACTCTTTTAAAATGTACGCTAAAGTGTACTTCTTTTTCACAATGGACTTATCCATTTGGACTCTATTGACAATCATTGTATGAACAAAATGAGCTTTCATTCATCAATGTTTCATTATTTATTTTGCATACAGGAACTAAATTAAATAACATTTTATTTTTGGGTGAACCTTCCCTTTAAGAACTCTTGTTGAAACACTGGAAGTAACATACAACACATGTTGTTGATCTACAATACTGGTGGAAATATTTCTCTTAAAATGAACAAATAATGCTTTTTTCATTTATGCACACCATTATAAATAATTTATCCGTGCACATTATTATTATTATTTTTTAAATTAATTTGCACTTGTAATCTTTAATCAAAAACATTAACCTCCCCTCCCCCTCTCAGCGATAACGCCTCTCTTCATGACGTTAGACTTGGAAAAGGGGTTGGACTGTACTGACTGTCCAATAGCGCTCTTTGCCGAAAATTTGATTGTCGAATCCGCCATTTTGTCCAACAAACAAACCAGACTTAATAGATTAATGTCTGTAGAGTCAAACATGAAAATGGTGTATTGACATCTGTCCGAAGTTGTGACAACATACCTTCTGGTGTTCATTCATGATTATGTCATGCTATAAATAGCAGGAATATATTGATTCACATTTGAACCACTAGAACTGAGGCGCTACAGCAATCTGTTAAAGCATAAAACATTAAAGATGAACCACAAAAATTATATTTATTGTTTGAATTTCTTTAAAACATAACACATTTTGAAAGCTGAGAATTAGTTTCTTTCCAAAAGTAACCCGCTCTGTTTTGTCTGTCGGCACGTTGTCAGTGTCCTCTTTGCGCCGTGATATATTTTTTACATGATGTGTGGCGTGAGATCGCATCAGTTCAAGCGGCACATGAACCGATCATCTCTTCCTCTCTACTACTACTTATAGCATGAAATAAACATGAATGAACATTAGAGAAAGATGAAAAATCAACTGCGGAAAGATGTCAATACACCATAGTCCATCGACGTCAATCTAACTCTACTCTTTGGGTTGTTTGTTGGACAAAATGGCAGATTCAACATCATGATTGGACAGATCAGCTGTCAATAAAACTCTCGGCAAAGGGAGAAATTCCGCCCTACATTCCAGAAGCTGTTTCACTGCGATATACGTCACGATAGGGAAGAAGAACTATCGCAACTTCCGTTTGCCGACTCTAAGTGTCCTTAATTACTATGTACTTACATTTAAATTAATAATTTGTTACAATACATTTGTGTACATTCATATTTTTGAAAACTTCTATTTGAAAATACAGTCCTGTAATTATATCTGTAATTAATTTCTGTAGTTACATCTATATTTACACCGTTGACCCTACCTCTACCTCTTAAACCTAACCATGCCACCAAACCTGCCCCTGACTGGTAACACTTTATTTTAAGGTGTCCTTGTTACACTCCTAACCCTAACCGTATGGTAAGTACATGTAGTTAATTAATATTACTCAGTACTTAAATGTATAATTACACTGTAACAAGGACACCTAAACATATAGTGTAACCTAGAGGTCTGCATTCTTGCGGCTCTCCCGCGGGACCCGACCAAAAATAAATAAAACGCGGTTGCGGTCGGTAACTCTGGTGTAATTTGAATGGGAGCGGGCGGTCTAACAATATCCCGTTCCCGACGTCCATTCAGAACAGCATATCTGCGCTTTATTCTTATTGACCACCGGTACAGCCTGCACTCGGAATGTTATGCATGTGCTGTATGCATGCTTTCTGTGTCACGCGTTTTATTTGCGGGGTCTGTGCGCAGCATGTGCATAACGATGCTCAAAGCAGGCTGTACCGGTGGTAAATATATGCCCCTCAGACAGAACAGGCAGGTTGTCGATGAGTGACAGAGCAGAATAAGGATGGAGCAAAGTGTGGATGCGCTGTCCTTGAAGGATGTTAAACTCTGTTTTGTTTACATTTTGCTTAGCCTATAATTTTAAATGACATATGTCATATTTATTTATTGTTCTCTGTGACACTTTTCCTACTGTGTTAACAGAAAAATGTCAAACGAATTTAGTATTTTGACAAGACAAATAAAAATAACTAATAGGCTATTTTTGTACAACGTGCATTTTTTTTTCTCTCTGTGACACTTTTTCCTATTGTGTTGTAAATGTTAAACAAATTGTCTCCTGACAAGACAAATCAAAATAAGAAATACAATTTTTGTAAAACATTTCATAAAACAATATTTTCTCTGACACTTTTTTCGTACTGTGTTGCATAAAATATTAAACAAATTTTGTGTCTTAAGATAATTCATATAAATTCAAATCAAAGGCAATAAATTCAAGACAAATAAAATAACACAATTTTGTGCAGACTACACTTTTATTTGTTAGCCTATCTCTCTTTCAGTAGTGGAAATTAAACCTTTTCACTGGTGAGTTTAAAATATTCTAGCTGTCCCCCCAGAGTGAGTTTTTTTTTTTAGGCGACCGTTATTTTAGAACGTTTCCCCCAAGTGTCAACTTCCCGGTCTCTCGCTTGAAGCCAACACGGAAGTGACTAAAACTACAATTCATCGAATGACCGCTAGAGGCTGGCTCCAAAAGGGAGTCAGTCCCATAGACTCCCCATGTTAAAATGCCCAACTTTACAGCAGAAAAAAATATGTTTACAGCCTGGTACAAAAAGTGCTTTTGGTCTATATAGGTAATTTTGCCCTTCATGGCAACTGTGAGGGGGGTGAATTTTTTTAAAACTCATCCATTTAAATTATATTAAGCCTTAAAGTTAGGTGCTAGGTGGGCGTGGTTTCAACAACCAGCTCCCGCCTCTTTGCC
>NW_015664006.1:49358-49937 GCF_001515625.1 Sinocyclocheilus rhinocerous
AAAATGGCTTTAAAGATTTTTATTTGTCCAGAAAAAATTAATTATGGGTAGGACACTGGAAATCTGGCAATTAGATGTTTTAATGAAAATTATCTCAAACTTGATTTTTACCACTATTTTGAAGTTATTGTAGGTACTCTGCCTTTGCACTGTCTGCAAAAAATGAGATGTCACGCCAAGGCAAAAGGCAGTAGCTTCCACATTATATACAATATTTGGGTGCTGATCACCATTCACAGAATCATTATAGTAACATCTGTATAAAATCTAGTGATCGTTGGCTAGGCTATAACATATATTAAAGGGGTCATATGATGCGATTTAAATTTTTCCTTTCTCTTTGTAGTGTTACAAGCTCTTGGTGCATAAAGAAGATCTGTAAAGTTGCAAAGACTAAAGTCTCAAATCCAAAGAGATATTCTTTATAAAAGTTAAGAGTCAGTTACGCCTACCTAAAACGGCTCGTTCTAACACGCCCCCACATACCTACATCACGATGTGGGAAGATTTGCATAAAGCCGCCCAAATGTTCACGCAAAGAAAGAAAGCGTAACTTTTATTCTCGCTGTAGTATTGTAG
>NW_015664006.1:50491-50879 GCF_001515625.1 Sinocyclocheilus rhinocerous
AAAAACTTTAAATACGATTTACAATTAATTATTGTTGCCAAGTTATCTAGTCGTTGCTTGTTTACAGTGCTTTGTTATATGGAGCAGTTTGTTAGATCGCGATTTATCTAATTTGTTTGTCTAAATAAGTGCCAACAGATGTATGAAAGTACACAAGTCACACCGTAATTTAAAAGCGCAGACTTTAATGTACAGTAAAACAAAGGCAGAATACCGAATAACTCCAGGCTGGCACAGGAATATTGACGAACGGCTAAACAAATGCAGGGCACCGTAACTTAATTTTAGCGATCTAAAACAAAGTCAAAGAGTGGTAACTGATGATACTGTGTTCTGCCTTGGTTTCTCCTGGGCTTTTCTCCAAGATACTTATACACAGGATAAAGGA